>NC_089879.1:1777500-1802500 GCF_040182565.1 Anser cygnoides | reverse complement strand
CTTGCATTGTGGGATTAGGAGAGTACTTGAAATGCTGACATCGGCATCTCCGGAAAGAGCGCCTGTCTTGCTTTCAATTCCTGTTTATACTTAATGACCTCAAAATTTGTATGTCGTTAACACCGTGTACTGAAGTGGGAGAGAACAAGGTTTGGGAGGGAGAAGATTCCCTGCCTTAGTTGACTTTTGTCTCTTCTGGTAATTGGTGGCTTTTTCTGCCATATTAGAGCGCGGCGCGTGCCGGAGCAGAGCCCCCGAGGTCTGCACAAAGACGCTGGCGCCCCGGCACCCGGCAGTCATTTACATGCTCCAACGCAAAGTCATCTGTGCCCGCGCCGCTCTTATTGCCAGGGCGAATTTAAATACGAGGCCTATGGAAATGCGAAATAAAGTCATATTAAAATTTGATGCTCAGATCAATATTGTGGCACCCAGGTAATTAAAGTGGGTTTGTTTATTTGGCTCCTTATAAATAAAAAGGGCTTAATACAGACTAATTACGCCGAGCCTTCCGTATACCGTCGGATAATAATGGCGGCAATTTAAAGTGATATTAAATGAGAATTAATAAAGGAATATTGAGTCACTTTGACTGTATTAAGCTGTGTGAAATGATTTCTTATCTCAATTTAACTTTCTGTCCACAGTTTAATGATTGATAAGCTTTGCATTTTTATAGAGGTAATCTAAAACAATATTTGATTGCTACGTTGAATTAATAACAACAAGCCCTTCCTTCTTGTTTATCAGCACATCGGAAGAGACGCTTCCTCTCACTTTAGCAGTCAGACGTGGCAGGATAGTGTAGTTGGGGATTCTGCTTAGTTATGTATGGTTTTAAACAATATGTTCACATTTTATTTGCTTTACTAAGCATACATCTTCTCTGGACGGCTTCTACTTGTGCGTAACGTGACGGTAGTAACTTACTCAAACAGATCTAAAGATGGTTAAACAAACAAAAAATGTAGAATTTGGTCATCTCCAAGTGAAAATTTAAAATTTAAATCCTGGAATGAAGTTTTTAATTAATTCTCTTCCTTTAAAATGACCCCTGAAGAATTGTATCACAGAAGGAAACATTGTTTTGAATATTCCAAATTTAAAATGAAGTGACCCCGATTTACTTTCCAAAAACTGTTGTTTCTGCTGCTGGCGTGTGAAGCGGTGTGTGTTGGAGTAAAGCTCCTTAAGCGGGGCAGAGAACTTCTCGGAAGCGCCTTTAATCTCTGAAGAGGCTAAAAGGAAAAGAGGTGAGGTTTTGAAGAGCAAGCCTGGTTTCACTACGCAATTAATGCTTTTGAATACGCTTAATTTTTTCTCCTTCGTCCCAGCTTCTCGTGCACCATTGCGCAGAGCAAGCACGTGGTCGCGCCGTGTCCTGTCACACCCACGTTAGTATTTCTGCCCTTTTACTGGGGTTCAAAGCTCTGCAGAAGGTCAGGACCTCCCGCTGAACACTTTTTTTTATATATAACAAATTGCTGGTATTGTTCATTAATTTCTGTCTCTGAAATGCCATGTCAAGCGTCCCAAGGAATTCGCAGTGCCAGTGTCCCTTGGACAGCTTCTCACCATGGTCCAGTGCGAGTTTCTGATGAAATTACAGGTGCAGGGAAATGCAGAATTAGAAATATATCTGATGTTGCAATACTTGTGAAGCTATAGCTTTGTTGATGACAGGACAATTCCGTTTTTGACAGTTTAATTTACTGTTGCCAGTGGACAAGAGCAAAAGGAGAATGTGGGGTTAGCCACCTGCCCCCTCGCACTGTGTTTCACATGCTAGGTTGCAAAATCATGACTCCTTCAACCTGTCGTGCTCAAATGAGAAGGTTTTCAGCTGGGAAAATGGAATACATCAGTGCAGGTAATATTGCCTGACCTCATAAAACAAAAGGAAAAATTGCAGATTCTGACAGCCATTATGAATCTCGTATCAGCATCCAAACGGCTCTGAGCTGAGGTACAGTACATGTTTATAATAGGAAAAAAAACAGGGTTGCCACATTGACTTGCAATATGGAGCAAAAAATGACTTGTCAGTAATTCGTTCTGGGATGTTAAAGAGGCTGTTGAATTTACTAGTATATACACAGCGAATGTTTAGCCTGGAGCACAGCGCGGGAATGGCGCGCTCGCAGAGGTGGTCGCTGGCGGTGGTAGGGGGGGTGGAAGGGGGGCACTGCGGCGGGATTAGGGGGCCGCGGGTTTTATGCAAGCTCTGTTGGTTCACTGAGCCCCTTTAATCGCGCACACCATAAAAATGCACGTTCTCTTGCTCTTAAACCAGATAATTTTGGTTTTGAAAGTCTTTGGACCAGAGTGTTTTCTTGAAACCTTAGGTGTTACGGTGTCTGACTGTACACCCAGCTAGGATTTTATTTCTATTTAAAGAAGTAGTTTTATGGAGTACGGTTGTTTTCTCCACTCTAATGTTAAGTATTCCTTACCTCTTAATTTCTTCACTGCTCGTGTTTTCCTTTACTTGATACTGCACATTCATACGTTACACTCCTCTTAGGGTTTCCTTGTGTATTTTTTTGTTTGTTTTCAGAAAGTTCTGAAGGAGCACTATCGGCATGCTTCTGTAAGGCAGGGAAACTGGGGGTGGAGTCCATCAGCAGACACATATTTACCTACCTGAAATGCATGGGGTTTCTTGTAGGCTTCCACTGTAGGGCTGTATTTGATAATAAGGAGCCTGTGCACCAGTTCTTAAGAAAGTGTGCTAATCAGATTAGTTTAATATGCTTTCTGTAATAGTGTAACTATTTTTACATTTGAAATTCCTCTTTTCTCTAGGCTTTTTTTAGGCTGTCTATGCTAAAGACTTCTCCTCACTGTTTCGAGGAGGCAGAGGCCTTTACACCACTGGTCTGGCAGCAGCTTTTCAGTCGCACCCAGGTGCTGCTGCTTCTGCTCATGGAGGAGGACCGTTCCCTTCCACATTTTTCAGCGTTAGGTAGAAGCACTTCAAATTGACTCGATTCCAGCTGATGGAAAGACAAACTTCTTTACAAACAGTTTCTCATCTTCTGCAAACTCTCTTCCACGTTTCCGCATTCAGGGTGGCAGAGGGAGTAATTTTAGCACGTGCTGTGGCTGTGCAGACCCTGCTTTTCCATGCTGGACTGTGCGGTAGCTTCAGCCCGGGCAGGATGACGGGGAGCATTGCTAAGACTTTCCTGGTTTCCCTGGGGAATAAAAGCTCTTTTTGCCTTGGCTAATTGGGCTGGCGTATGTGTGGGCAGGTTATCCTCTCACGCAGGCCGTCGTGGTTATATTTACCCATCTCCCCCTCCTCAAATGGAGCCTAACACACAACACCGTGTTCTCGGCCGCTTTGTGTTTGCTGGAACTTGAGTGCACTTGAATTAAATTGCAGCTCATGAATAAGGTGGGAGCGTCGGGACGTGGAAGGGAAGCGAGGCTGGTGGGTCGGGCACCCCGCTGGCAGGCGGGGAGCCTCCGCAGCCACCCTAACCCTGGGAGAGGGGATGGGAGAAAACTGGAAAAGGTGAGTATGGGAACTAAGCTGAGGAACTCAAGTCTTTTTTTATTAATTTCCTAACTGGAGATTAAAATCCTAAACGTCTAAAATAATAGTTTTTTTCATTCCTGAGAATCATTTATGCAAACAAGGTAAAATCTATGAGCATACATCTCTGTAGCAATGTATAAATACACTTACGTGATCTGAAGAACCTTCCGTATGAAAGCGTCCACTACAAATAAAAATCTGCAAAAGAAAATATGCTGAAGTTCTGTGAGACGTATGATAGATTAGATGAAAAGGTTATCCAACAAAACTGAACACAGTCCAAAAAGAATACAAAACAAGCTTTCTTGTTTAAATCCTAATTTTTAGCCATCCATGTATTAAAAATGTCACTCTGTAACCTAACACTGTGGGTACAGCTAGCTCTGAGTACTGCCCCACACAGCAAAAGTGATTTTTTTTGTACCGGCTAAGTGGTGTTAACTCTGGATTCCCTCGTTAATCTAAGTGGATGTTGCTTTTGAGGTAATTAAAACACAAAAGCGATGACATTAAAAAAAGGAATGAGACCAGCAAGGCGCTGTTAACGTGCCTGGATTGAGCTGCTTCTCAGGGCATTCATTCATTCACCTCCTGTTTGTGTGTGCATGCCAAGGGTCCAGGCAGCGCTGAAGGTCTCAGCGAGCTCTGTGGTCACCTTGGGGATGGGGTGGGTGCCCCCCAGCCATGACATTGGGAAGGAGCCCAGGGTGCCCCCTTCCCTTCTCTGCTGCAGAGAACTGGGTGCACATTTGCTCTGTGATTTCTCCCTGCCTACAGAAAGGTTTTCCCAGACTTTGTAAATGTAGGAGAAAAGGTATGTGAAACTCAAAGTGTTACAGAGGAAGGATTCTTGGATTCTTGTAGGTACAGAAAGAATTAAAAATAAATAAGCTTTTGGTGTTGTGATACTGGAAGTGTAAGGATGGTCCTGAGCATCTGGAAGTAATGAATGCACTGAAATTTGTTGCACCGGAGCATGCAACTGCGTCTTCTCTAGAGTGACATTATGGAAAATCCTGGAGTTGCACATTCAAATAGGCACAAGGCTACTAACTCTAACAAGTTTGTGGCACCTTTTATATTTGCCGCTACTAATAAATTGCTTTTCCGTAAATTACCACCTAATGTCTTCCGCTGCCAGAATGAGCAAGTTTCTCAACTGAAAATATTGATAAAGATTTTGAGCTGCTTTTGGAACATGTTACTTTTTTCAGATATTCACTTCAAGGTTTTATTTCTCACTCCCAGCTTATTTTTAGAAAACTACTCTCAAAATTCAGTTGGTTTTAGAGTCTGAAAAATCACCTCTCGTTAATGCAGATTAAGAAGGAGGAGATGGAAGACGTCCTTTTCCCCTTTAATCACTTACGTTGTGAGTTTCAAATTATCCGGTGACCGCCTCTTTTCTTTTTAATGGCTGCGGTGGTTTACAAAGGCCACTTTAAGTTTCTCGGCTTTTTACTTCCTTTTGTGTGAGATTGTCAGCGCCTGAGCCCTGGCCCTGACATGCACAGATCGGCTGGTTTTTCTCCTTCAGATCAGCGGCTCTGGACAGCTTCTGTTTCTCTGGCAGCCGCTTCAACCTGCTCTGTCTTGTCATCTTAGAGTTCAATATCTGCTGCTCTGAAGGAAAAAAAATGGGATGGGTTGGACCATTGTATTTGGTCTTTTGACCCTCCATGTTGCCCATGAGCAGTGAAGGATAACTTTTGACAAGCCATGTCAGATGTGACAGGCAATCTAGTTGGGTTGAGTGGAAATGTGCTGTACAAGTTTGAAGCCTTAGTTGGGGGCATTTTTCTGGTGTTCAGTGCATTTAAATTGACACTAGACCTCAGTGTTGTTCGCCTCCAAGCCCGCGCCGCGTGTGTGCGTTTCCAGAGCATGTGGATTTAAGAGCTGAGATGTAAGCATCTCACATGCATTTTGCATATCATGCCACCAGCCCTACACAATATGCACCTTTCTGTGTTCCTAGCTTTCCCTCCCTCAGGAACACGCGTTGAATTTAGTTTTCATCATACAGTTATGAGCCTATTTGATTTTTATTTTCTTGTAGGAAGTTGTTTTACTGTTCTGTTTGTGCCTGTGGATCCTGGGGTCATCTGTGTGCAGTGAGAGATGACGCCAAGCGCGTGGTTCCGCTGGAAGTTGTGGAATATTGCAAATTATTCAAAAGGCATCAAAGGAACCTTGTTAACCTTGAAACTGCTTTTATTTCTGAATTAATTATTCAGAAATGTTGATAGTAGAACTTTTGTAGGAAGCACATTTTCTGCAATGTTACATAGGCTTCAGTCAAGATCTTATTATATTCCTTCATTAATGGGTTGTGATATGTAGTTCCACTTTTATTTAAATTAATTCTCATTATGGAAGTGAAAAGCTAACAGATAACGTACTCCCCAGTAGTCTATTGAAACCCAAAGTCTATCAGAGCTGGTGATCAGGCTCTCTGCATTTCCACTTTCCCTTACCTTCTGCGAGCGCCCTGAGCCCTGCCTGCTGCCTGCTTTCCTGGCAGAGCTCCACAGCTCTCCCACCTCCCGCTCAGATCAATACAGCGCACTGATGGGCAGCAGCAATAAATTACGAGAAATTACCTTTCAGATGCCCCATTCCACTCCAGCCTCTCCTCCTAAGCAATACCTTCATTTTCCTCTCTGCTGTCTTACTTCTGCCTTTTTTTTCCTTTTTTTTTCTTTTCCCCATGGTATCACATAAAAATGTTGGCTCGTGGGTCTGTGGATTTCCAGCTGGTTTGTCCCAACTGGATGATCTGTTTGACGGCCCTTTGCTTTGTACCCTGCTTCTTGTAAGTAAAATGCATATTTGTTCTCCTGTCACTGCCAAACCATACTCTTCATCATCTTCTTGCCCTTTTTAGCTCCCTGATTAGTACTTAGATTGCCCAAAGATGAAAATGATACAACTTACTGAAATGAATCTTTGGCCCTTTTCTCTGACCTGTGTTAAGTCTCGACCGCAGAAAATGCTCGTTTTGTTCAGCTGCAAGTATGGGCAATCAGGACTTTTTCAGCATCCCTACTCAAGCTGGTTTTGAAAACTGATCCATAATTGTACTTAGAGAAAGAACTTAATATCATTTAACTTTCTGTGACTTGCTGAACTGCAGTAACTCTTGGTTTCTCTTTCTATTTTCATAAAGACTTGACCCACAAGCTTTTGGAAGAAGATGATTCAAGACTCACACTGGTTCTGGTTTTCAGTGCCTTTTTGGAATGCCATACAGTAAAGCACACAATTTGTAAATAACAGTTCAGTTTATTTTTACAGAAATTTTTACCAAAAATGTTAACTTGTACGGAGTGGCTGCAACTGGGCCATCTCCTTAATCACTGAAGTCCTTGCTAGACTTCTCCCTAGCATTTTAATTCCCCTTAAATCACAATTAATTAAATAATCCGTCACTCATAAGAATAAAGGTTCCTTCTTGCCGTGAGCAAATAACAATTCCTCACTTTTCAAAGCTTCCTCCTCTGCCTGCCCAACAAAGCAGGGGAAGGTGCTGTCGTCTTTCTCTGACTGTTCTCTACTTTCCTGATATTTCCAGAGGTATTTAGAAAAATAATCTCCACATCTTTGTTTCTTCATCTTCCAAACTCTTTAATAGACATATAATATGAAGAATTTTGAAGACGTGTATGTTATTGATAAATGAGCGATTCTTTCATGGATATTGACTCAGATGTATGGATGTATCCCTTCTTTCTTTGTTGTCCATCTCTTTTATCCGTTGGTCTTTGAAAAGTTTTGTAGGTCCTGGCTTGTGGAGAACTTTTAACTGCTTTTAGACTGTTCAAGTATCTCAAGGATCATTTGATTGCCTGTTTAAAAAGACAGCTATTCTCACATGAGACTCCAAAAGGTTAGCATTTACCTGTGGGAGAAGTAAGTTTCTTACTCAGCATAGAGTTAGCTGTGGTGGCCTGTGTGCATGTGCAGATGTTCTGCTCACTTGTGTTTTTCTTGATTCTCTATGAAGAAATGAGTTAAACCATTTAATGCCATAGAATATTTGATATTACACAGGAAAGAAGAAAACTCTCAAAATTGTAGGTATTTTTCCTTTAATACTTTTCTTTTTTGTTGTTGTTGTTTAGAAAACTAAACCTCTTCCATTTTACCCACAAGTAAGATGACACGTATGAGACTGGCTATTTAAAACTTGTGTTACAACAGTAGTAGAACTATTTGAAATTTCAGGTGGGATTTTACAAAACGTATTTTTAGTATGGATGTCTACAAGACATCTCTATTGCCTCCCAGACGATGATCTATAATATAGTTGAAGCATCAGGAGAACTTTGGAAAGGATGTATTTTGTTTGTGTAGGGAGGAGCTCTGATGTGCTCTGTATTGCAGCCATAGGACTTCATGGACAGAATAAGCACTGCTCAGGACAGGTAGGTTGGGCTATAGTGTGCAACCTCACTGTAGGAACCAGTTCTCTCTACTGAAAGCACAAAAACAATATCATAATAGGTAAAGGGAGGTTTCAAATTTCTCAGGAAGAAGCCTGTGTTTTTTAGGTGGGGGAAAGAAGAGTGGAGGTTCATCTTTGGGCCGTATTAATTATTCAGGGAGAAAATGTGCGAGCACAAGACTGTCTGGTCGTGTAACATGATAAATGTCTAGTATAGCCTATACAAAAAAAAAGTAGATTTTCTTTTTTTTCTCAACCATTAATGAAACACGATGGCTTCCATACAGCACAGTGCTGCTTGGTTAACTGCATTGCGTTTTTGGACCGCAGGCCCTGTAGCTGTGTGCGTAAGGCTCTGAACTGGCTTATTCATCCTTTTAATCAGAGTGAAGTACAGTCTTCTGCTGCAAATTACGGTGTCAAAAGTTATCTGCTCTTCCTCTCAGCTTTCAATTTTCAAGTCCACAATGGAGTATTTGCTCTTGAAGCATGCATACAGCAAACGTGGATGCATTAGTCCAAAGTGCTTTGCTAGCAGTGGCTCTTGAAGTCTCTGCTGCTCTGTGAGCGCCTGTGTGCTGCCAGGCCGAGGTGCCCACGTGCTGCCGAGCACCGAAGCGCCCTGGTGCCCCTCGCCCCCTTCAGCCGTGACTCCACCGGTGAGGAACTGCTTCGTGCCTTCAGAGGGTGCCCGGCTCTGGGCCCGGAGTGCTCCCATAACCTCCAGCCTGAGCAAAAACAGCTTCGGCCTCCCAAGCTCTTACGGGGACGGCCCGTGTTCGCGAGGGATTCGACCCTGCCAGCAGCCTCTTGGCAGAGGCTCCCCTGAGGGCACCTCGTGGCTCCCTGGGCTGGTCCCCGCATGCCAAGAGCAATCCCACAGGACACCAGAGCCGCCTCCCAATGGCCTTGTGGTGTAGGCCCTCTGTGTTAACCAAGCACAGCGTCAAATTTCTCACTCCAGCTGCAGCGGTGCGGCTTCCACAAGGCTGATTCGTGTCTTCCTCTTACTCAGTTTCGGAGTGATATATATATATATCCTGCTGATAAAGGCAGCTGGAATTTCTCCTGAAAGATTATTCAGGTTTATGCCTAATTCAGCAGCCAACAATATCTTCTTTTTGTACTAATGCTGGTAATGACATGGATAATAATCTTCACTCTGTTGACTTAAGGGGAGCCGTGAAGACGTCGGTGATTACACAACTAGATGGCTTTCTCTGGCTTGCACAGCACCGCGCAGACTCCCCGGCAGGAAGGTTTCCTTCCATCGCGCAGCCCGAGCGCACACCCGCCACACGGCCTTGTCCCCCCCCGTAGGCCCACGCGGTCCTGCTTTTAGGTTTTCTTACAAACATGCGTGTGGTAATTGGTGAGATTTTTGTACTGTAATGTTCGCTGCACACAACTCCATCGCTCAGCACGCTTCCTTGTTGGTTTTTTTAGGCTGTCTAAATGGTTATTAGACGAAGCCCTTTCTTCTGTCTGTTGTCAGGGTTAAGTTTTTGTAGAAGTTGAGGGGAGTTCAGCAGAGATTTCAGATTTCCTCCAGTTTTGGTGCGGCTCCCAGTTGTGCGGTAGCTGGATTTGAGTAGATTGTTTTATAATGTTAAGCATTTGGGAAAAGATGGAGATTAAATAAGCCTTTTGGTTTCTTTAATTACAGGCTCCCAATAAACCGTGAAGTGCTGTGGAAGGGCATTTATTCCAGAGATGGGCATTTTGTCCTCGCTTCCAGTCCTAGGATCTGAAACTGGAGGGTGGGGACAGGGGGGGATGCCTTCCTCGGGGCCTCGCTGCAAAGAGAGCTCTTGTGTCTGGAGGCACGTCAGAGACCGAGTCATCCTTGTTCAGGGCCCCGTGTCTGCGTGCCACCTGCCCTGTGTCTGGGGACAAGACACCAAAAACCTCTGCGATTTTGCAGCATGCCGGGGTCAGTCTGTGAGGGAAAGGGGAGCAGTTGCGTCTTCTAGGGGCAATCCTTCTGCCAGCCCAAAGGAGTCGGAGGGGTTCTTGCTATCACCAGCGCCTTCTCAGGGGCCTGCCCACCTTCCTCTGCCCAGGGACAGGCTTTCAGCCGCCCCATGCTCATGCCGCAGAGCCCCTGCGATAGGCACCGTGCTCTGACAGTGCCCTTCAGAGGACATACAAATAGCGTGTCCCCAACACGTAAAGAAGAGCACCTCTGTGTGCTGATACAGTGCTTTTCAGTCATGCCAGCAGGGCAACGCTTCTGGTGTTGATTTTTTTTTTCTTCCCCTCTAAATATTACTGATTTGTTTATTTTTTTTCCTTCATACTAGATGTGCTTTTTTTTCATAAGCCATTCACATGTGAATTAAAAACAAATTAGACTGCTGGGTCAGTTAAGTATTAAAAAAAAAAAAAAGACATAGAGCAAGCAGTTGGCAATAAACTTGTCCTTTTTGGCACCTGGAATAAAAACAGTAACATAACAGTACCTTTATATAGCACATAAAAATATAATTCAGGATAAGAATTCAGAGGTCACAGCAAGTGGTTAGCTAAATAGCTCTAGGGAGTTAAAATAGTTTGCGTATACAGAGATAAGGTGATATTTTATGCAGAAAGCTTATGTGTGGTTCCAAAACATGATGGCTTAAATACAGTAAAATGACTTTGAAAATAACGTGCAGAAAAAGTTAAAGAAAATTATTTTTGCAGATTGTAAAACGTGTGCACTGAAACTTATGAGGTGACTAATTCAGCTATATTTTTAAATATCCACTTTCCTTTGCTTTAATTAGGGGATTGTGTCTGTATTGTTCCCTACCAACAGCTTCCTTCATTTCTTTTGCCACACGTTGCTTTTGTTGTGAGGTGTCATTATGCTTGAAAAGCCTAACGGTGTTTTTTGGCCATGGAGAACTTGTGGTAGAACATTTTGTAGGTGTAAAGTCTTCGGGGGCTGAAGTTACTCCCTCAGTATTTACATTTGGCTGCTAGACTTACGGCTCCTCGGGGTATGTTTTTACCCAGCGCTATTCAGATTGTATCTACAGCTCCAATTACTGTTAACTGGAATTGCACCTTGAATCGCTGTAGGTACTGCTGCAAATGTGCCCTCCCGAGCCCCTCCTTCCCCCCTCAGTGTTTCAGGAGTGGTTATCAACGTGTTGCAGAAAAACAGGCATTTTATGAGAGGTATTCTGCCATTAAATTAAGAACCACGGTCTTTCCCATATCTTGCTTTGCAAACATTTTTAGCCATTGAAAGTTATTACAAATTTTCATTCCTGCTAGCACTGTTAGTAGAGGCAGTTAGTTAGTTTTGCAGCAGGACAGGGCACAGGATTTACCCAAAGAAAAGCCCATTCGGATTCATGTATCAGTGTCCTCGGCATGAGGAGTTATAAGAAGCTGGGGTGCAACTTCTACTCGTGAATAGTTGTTACTGAAAAAATGTTCAACAGTCTGATTATGTATAGAATATGCGTATATTCAATTAAAGTAACCCTTTCAATTAACAGACTGTGTTAATGCTGAGACATCTATATTCCTTCGTGTAAGTCTCTCAGAGCTGAAGCAGCTCCTGGCCCAAAGCATTCCACGAGAGACCTGATGTTAATTTCTGTTTCTTCTGAAACTAGAGCAGTTTGTTCTCAGCTAAACTAAATCTGAATGCACTGTCAACCACCATGGATGTTTTCAGCTTATTTTTTTTTAGCTTTTTATAATGTCAATTGGTTCTAGGCTGTAAACCTACTAATAACTTCTCATTCAAATTCAAAGACTTGTATACAAATAAACAAAGAAGTAAAGTAGTTAGATTCTGACAGACTATTTGCTCAAATACTTCATTCACTGAAAAATATCAGGTCCACTAAAAGTATTCATAATCTACAGTCAAGTCTGCCAAATAGTTTTGAGTATGGAAAATATTCGTTTGTTTTCTTAGAAATTAACTTAAGATTTACTTTTTTTCAACAATTGCAGTAATAAAAATCCTTTAGGCTTTTCGTGTCTGTTAGCATCTAAGATTCTGTATCACGTTGTCAAAAAGTAGTATGAAGAGGATGAAGGCTTGCTCTGTTACTTTAACCCCTTGCTTATAGAAATCTAAAGGAACCGGTTTTTTGGGTGTCCGTGACCAGTTCTTGCAGATAAACCTTGATTTTACTCTGATAATTGTCATGAGGTATATTTACTACTTTATATAAACTTAAATAACTTTACACCAAATGCTTTGTAGAACTTCTAAATGCAATAAAGAAGCTTAACACGCTGTACGTTGTTGAGCTTAGCAGAGTAGCTCACGCTATTTCATTCCTTCTGAATTACTCGCGATTTACCTGTGCTAAACCAATCATCTAGGGCTGACACAGATGTGTGCATGAGTTCACTCATGTTGGAGTGAAGCTGGTAAGGGTGGGAGAGAGGCATGATCGCTAGGTTTGAGGCATGCGATGCCGTCAGGAAGACGGGGCATTTCACGCAGGGCTGGTGCCATGAATCAGGGCTGGAGTGTGCCAAAGCCCCGCACGTCTTCCTGGCCAGAGTGATAAAATTTCATAATATTAAAAACATTTTGACATGTTTTTCAATGACCCTGTGGATTTAACATTGAAAACAAACAGTTTTAAAAAACAAACCAAGAAGAAAGCCCTAAACAAAAATGAAGGCCATTGGTTTTGCAGCAAGGTGTGCATATGTGGTAGTGGATACAGCAATGTTTTCTCTTTTTTCACCTTTAAAAGTGTAGCTTTTTGATCTAGAAGATTAATTTCTTTCATCAAGGAATTAAACAATTGGTTAAATTCTGCAAGAACATATTTAAACATATTGAAAAGATGTAACCAGTGACACGCTAAAGGGTACATTCCCCATAACGCCCATAATAATGTGGTCATCCAGGGCTTCATTCATTAGGGCATTTCATTTACATTGGCCTACCTTAAATTTCATGTAACTTTTTTATATATCCAAATTAATGCATTTGTTCTCCAGTCACAGAAAAACCCTGCTAATTCCTGTCACTGTGAACAGGATCTGACTGCGGTCTCCAGGTGAAGGCTGATTTTAGTGAGGTGGGATGAAGGAATAGGATGGTTTCACATGGCCACGGCGGTGGTCCTTGCGTTGCACCAGCCAGCCAGTTCCCTTGTTCATGCTGGAGGACTTGCCAACGTGAAATGCTGCTCCAGGCTTTGCTTCCACACGCAGCCCCATTCAACATCTGCTTTGGTGGTTTCTGGCTTCATTTGAGGATCCATTTTGCAGCTCATCCTCCCATAAGGCCAAGCCACTGCAGCTGAATCAGGGCTCCTTGTCCCAGTTAAATCTATGGTGAAATGACTTTCGGAAATCAAGTCTGACTTGCCTTCTCTGTTCCCGTACATCTTCCTCTTTCAATGCCTACCTAAAGGAAAGGAGAGGACAGAGGGCAGCCAGGACTTGCATGGGTGGCATCGCAGTTGTTACTAGTTTGGTTTTTCACTTGTTTTGTTTTTTTCATGGTCCTTAACATATCTTGTCACTTAGATTAACTCTCCATGTAGTCATTCATGGTCATAATGGCCATACTGGTGTAGCCTTCTGTAGAGATCTTTTAAATCAGTAGAAAAAAATTGATTGTTCTCTTTTTAATCAGATTTTTTTTTGAGGGGGTAAACTGTTAAGCATCCTTCTCTCCATGATACCTCAGCCACATCGAACTTACTCAAGCATGATGGACATCATGTTTCATAAATGCCATTTCTTACATTATTATTTATTTTATTTTACATGTTAAACAACTGAAAAAAATGACCTGGAAATAAGTTGCCATTAAGGCAGATTATTGTAAGCTGCTGTTGTCCTCCCTTTTGTTAGCACAAGAGATGCATTTTGCATCCTGCTTCCAGACTGCCAAATTTGCTTTCTTGCAAGACATTTTAGCTGTTGTCACCAAAATCTTGCCCAATTCCTTATCCATTCGCTTCCACCAAGACGGAATTCTCTGCAGGATAGGAATAAAATGTGTATAGTGTGTGTCCGTGTGAGGCCATGTCAAATACCTTGCTCAGATTTTTTTTTTCTTCAAAAGAATAGGTATGTACTCTCCCAATCAGGCATACATCGCAAGCCAAATTTTTAAGCAAGCGCGTGTGCTGGTGGTATGGGGCTGTTAAGTCTTCACCCAGCACTTAGCGCTTGACACCTCATATTGAATATAAGAACAAACCTGTGAAACCAGGGTTCTTACAAAAGGCTTCCTCAAACCGCATGATCTCATCCGGAAGAGGCCTCTAAAAATAAACACCCTTCATGTTAGCCTTTTTTACAATGCTTCATGCTTTAGCTCTTGTATAAATATCTGCCACATTTCCACCAGGAGTTATTGCTGTTATATATTTTACAGACACTTTACTGTCATCTAAGTGGTTTATTTTATTCCCACAGCTAGGAGAAAACTACAAAAGGAATTTTGTAATCTGAATGTGATTGTGGGCAGAGAGTAATGTTTTGAAAAGGAGCTAAGAGTAAATTATATCACTGCTTTATTGCGTTTAAGAAGACTTTTCTATTGTGCTAGGAGTTAACATTAGTTTTCAAAGTTATTAACTGGATGTGGTTTTATTATGACTGTGTGTTTTGTCAATATATGACTTTTCTGTTAGGTTTTTTGGTGCCAGTTAGGCTGCAACTTTGGCACAGCTGAAGTTTAAATATGTAAACTCAGCTCGTGTTGAAAGTTTGTTTAGGTTTTACCTCGCTCTCAAATGCAGCAAATAAAGTAAACATTTTTCTCCCTAGCAGGCTATTTATAGAGAGGCTTTCTTTAGGCGTATTGTTGTTACACTGTGTTGTTTTGACAAATCATATTTGGAGAATCACACTCCAAATATTTGTAAAGCCTTACGGGATGGCTTTTGGTGGAGATGGAAGTTGTGTTTCTGACGTGACCTTTCCAGCTGCCACTAAGTGGCTTTTCTGGCAGGAGGCTCGGTTTGATTGACGCAGCCTTCGCGCCTCCCCGGGGATGCCAGGCTCTCACCTCCGCGTCGGGGCAGCCTGAAGCGCCTCGGCGTGTGCGTGCACATATATATATATATATATATGCGCGTATATACGCACGTATATTTATCTCACCGGCACATGGCGCCGTGTGATGTGCTCTCAGGCACTTCATACGAGCCGGTTTTCAGAGGCTTGTTACCGTGTTCTCCTGCTAAGAAAAAATGCTGGAGCCTCTACATCTGCAAAAAAATGACTTAAAGGCTAACTCTTGCAAAAATCAAACAAACAAGCAAATCCAGCCAGTGCAGAAGTGCTCCTCCTCTCTTCCTGAATCACAGAAATGTACGCTCTGGGGCAGAATTTATCATTAATATATTTGATGTATTTTATGCCTACGTATATTGAACAGACAACTAGAAAGGAGGAAATATGAAAACATTTTTTTAACCACAAAATCAAAATGTCAGTTGATATCCAACTCATATAATTTCTCTGATTGGAAAACAATTGAAGTGGTCTTAAAAGCTTACGCAGATAAAATGAGGATTATTAACACGAGTAGTTCTTTCCTTGAATTGTTCTGGGAAAGAACAAATGCATGTTGCTAGCAACTAGCACTAAGCTGTAGTAAAAACTTCTTATTTAAAATAGTGTTTTTAAAACTCCGTAGAAAGTTAAATGTGTTAAATTGAGTTTTCAGACTTTATGAGTTTTTTAATAGTAAATATAGCAGTTTTTATTGCAGATTCATGTGCTAGGCACTGCGTTCCTTCCCCTCGCAGCAGTGTGGTGCAGTGCACCCGCCTTTTCTCAAGAGGCAGATGCACTCAGGAGGTGGGGACGGCGATTCAGGTCGAGGAGAGGATGTGTTGGTAGGAGTACCAGAAATTGTTAACAAGGAAGGACTGAAGTTTTTGTTTTTCAGTTGTAGTTGCACAAGGATCAGATGCTGTGTGGTTTCTGATGCCAGTGTAAGTGTGGGAATAAAGCTGTAGTAGTTGCTGGGGGGTTTACTGTTGGTGGTTTTTTTGTTTGTTTTGGTTTGGGTTTTTTTGTCAGTGTTTTTAATTCCTTTAAATTATGAAGGTAGTGGTCAGGAAATTGGCCCACGGTTTCGTGCTGAAGTCCATTTGCTTAGCAGGAAGAAGTGCAACATCAAATGGGAAAGGAAGTCTTTTATTCAAGGAACTGCCTTAATTTATGCATTACTATAGTTTGCGTCTTACGTGTCTAATGAGCTGTTCCTGTGCATCTTCGTTGCCATAGCATATCCATACGAGCCTTAATTAACCATCGCTAATTCTATATGCACCCCGTGTAGCTGCTGGGGTGGCTGCAGAGCGCTTTCATCTGCCCTCCTCAGGAGCTGCAGGTACATCGGCACCGGTGCTGGCAGCCCGGATGAAAGGGGCTGACCCGCGCGGGCGCGGGGCTTTGATCTGCTGCAGCAGGTCAGCGGCTGCCGGGGGACTGCTCTGAAGAGCAATTTAAAAGTTGCATTTGTGCAACATCAAGTGGAACGGCTGCACGGCTCATGCAGCGCGGAGCTCTTTGGTGTACGGCGCGGGTAGCAGGGAGGAGAGACACCAGCCCGTCCTCCCAGATGAAACACGGCAAATTCGGGATCCGAAGCCCCCTCGGTGCCTGCACAGCGAGTCTGCCTTTAATACTACATATTTTTGGCTTTACTCAAACCGTCAAGCCCATAAAGGTTAATTTGTTTTACTGTTTATTCGTCTTCTCCCTCTCGGAACACACTGTAAAAAGGCCATACGTTTGCAGTATGGATTTACTGGACTGTTCAGTATTAAATATAAAGTGCAAGTATGGACCGTATAAAGTAGAAATATTTCATGGTATGTGTGAAAACGTGGTTGATAGGCTAGAGAAGCTTCTTGTGAGCCAGGGTAATACGATCCATGCAGAGACCAGTAGATATCCATTACTAAATAAAGTGCTCTCATGAAGCGTAATGTGTTCCTGTGAATTACTCCATTACCTGTCAGGGTTGGTGTTGACGTGGCCTTGGTGGCTGCTTACACCACTCTTAGCCCAACTGCTCTTTGTGAGGATCCTAGTTGGTAATTACAACCAGCTATTCATTTTTTCTGTGGGAGCATTCGGAGCTGGGGGCTGCAGCCTGGCGTCCGCGGGTCCCCTTCTGCACAGCCCGGGCCCCAGCACTGCCGTGATACACGTTTTTATTGCGGTGGTGTCCGGCAGCTACGCTTGCACGTTGCTTTTTGGAGGTAAGTTGACTATAGCCAGCTCCCGCACAGCTGGAGCAGAAGGGCAGCGTTCATGTACCAGTGGAACAAAAAGATTTTACCGCACTCGTGCGCACCGTGTGTGTGTGTGTGCACAAAGTCCCCTTGGCAGCCGAGGGAAAAGGACTTGCTTTGGAAATGCAAGGTATGCCCATAATGCTTCCAATGTCTCAGCAACAAAGGAAAAAACACCCCTCTGAATTTCCTTAAATATCTAAATTCTATTTGCAATGCTCCCACAAACAGTTTTTTTGTATGTTTTATTAACAGTCAGTGCATTAAATAAGAACAGACCTAACGTGTGCCGCAGGTGAGCCGTGGCGCATCCTTGGCCACCTCCGTGCGAGTGCTGGCAGCTGGCATGCGGCTTCCAAGTGCGGCCTATGCAAAACTTACCCGGTGTATTTCGTCTGGATGTAGCAGTGCAGTCAGCACTGATCTTCCAGGCGTTAAAATATGAAAAAGGGTTTCCTCGTGCACCCAGGCGCACGGGCGGTGTGGGTCCATGACTATTTACCGCTTTCTCCTTTGTAGGCAGCAGGAGCTCGGAGGTTGGTCCGTGCCGCGATCAGGGCTGGCAGTGCTTTGTAGGTCTGGAGCAGAGATTTCAGGGGGGAAAAACCTTGAATATTTATCACCTCTGGGACACATTGCTTATTTATGGTATTTCAAGACCCCTCCCATCCTGCTGACATTTTACTCTGTGTGGTGAGGACAGGACTCGCACTTCATCGCACTTTCCAAAGTCTCTGTGCTGAGACACGGGGCCTGACTTGAACCTCGCATACAGCTTGTGCCAAAAAGCATATAGTTTTAATTCAAAACGGCTTTTTCCTGTCCCTGCTGCACCTGCCGATTGGAATAATGTTGCTGAATATGGTTAAGTTCTGGCTTTTCATGTATGATTTTTTATTTACTTTTTTTCAGTTACAGCTAATCTGTTTGGAGCAAAGTCCTTTGTCACTGAAGAGTAATGCCACTGATTTCGTTCTGTCCAAGCAGTTTCAAAAGCATGTTAAAAGGGCAGCATTTCTAATATTTATTGCACAAGGTCAATTTTGGATGAATCAGGATGGATACCGTTGGCAAATATTCCAAAACTGTTCAGTAGTTCAGAAACTGAGCAGGAGTCGGATGAATCAGAGGAACACTGAGAAGTTTCCCTTCTGATATTGAATTTCTCTTATCAGAAAAAATAATAATAATAATAATAAAATAAAGCTTATTTTTGTGAGGAAGCCTTGGACACTTTCAGGTGAAGTGGAAATAAGTATCTCTTTAGCCTTCTCTGTTTTTTTGTGTGTGTATTTTAATGTCCTGTTACTGTTATAAGCAATGTTAACAAAGCGATTTGCTTGTCAACAGCAAAAGTTTTCTAAAGATGCTGCCTCCACAGACCTCAACTACGAAGAAGTTTCCTATAGGAGCTCGGTGTTTTTTCTGCATGTGATGCACAGACTTTTTCAAGTCTACAGACTACCAAAGGTTTTGAGAGGTAACCAGAAAAACATGCCTATTTTCAGTGGGCTCAAGTTCTTACGCAGGAGTGTTCTCACCTTTTCAGGAAAAAAAAAAAAAAAATTAAGTACCAATATAAAACAATTGAAAACATCTTCAAGAAACAATAGGCAGTGTTGGTGGTATGTTAATAGGTACATATGCCAAAAATATGAAAATAGCTTATTCCATTCATAATTTTTTTAATACTGGAACATTACCTTATCCTAAAGTTCCACTGTGACCAGGTAGGAATAAAAGGTTAATTTATGCCTATTAAAGAGGAGGACTTTGTGTTGAATTTCACTAGGGGCGTTTTCCCTCTGAGCCCGTACTCTGGCTGGAGGCAGATGCCAGACCATTGCTCTTCCTCCATTGATTTTCTAATCTCAGCCTCAAAGAACGTTTTCTGCCCTTTCATGATTCTGTGATACTGTCATTTTTATGATGCCTATATCCTTCGTAATTGTTAATAAGTAAAAATCTTAGAAAACAACAAAAACGACAGAACACTTGAAGTTGGAAGAGACCTCTGGAGATCATCCAATTCAACCCAGAGTGACACTTTTGAGTTGGGTGGACCTCAGGATTGGCATACTTACTTCACCCTGACTTTTGCCTAGGAAGCTGGATGTGTTTATACTTTAAAAACGCGTCTGAATACCCACATAAAATCTCTCCTTCAAGATCAGTCCTATTTCTTCATACGCTAGTGAAGGGTCAGACAATTGGATCAGCCACCTGTATAAACATTGCTAACCAGTGGCTACAAAGAGTCATCTTTGGGGCATATAACTGCAAAGTAAATTGGGCAAGGAGCATTAGTTGATTTTTCTTATCCACACCTATCCTCATTCCATCATTGTCTTTACCCTGTGCACGCCCTCATGGTCGTGAGATGGAGCAAGATCCCATCTGACTGCAGCTCTCAGGGCTGCTTCAGCCGCGTTTGCGGATATCCCACGCTGCTTTTGGATCATCTCTCCTAGGTCAGCACACTCAGCGCGTTGATTCTGCTCCTCTTCTTTTGGAGTCGATGGGTCTGTCATGGCGTGCGATTTCAAAATTTGGGCACGGCGCTTCCGGGGGGGCCTCGCCACTGCGTACAACAGAATAATTGCTTTCAATGTTCTGCATGTGATCCTCCTTCTGATACATCCCAGACCAAGACCTACCTTATTTCTTATAGTATGGCACTGTCAACTTGGATTAAGTTTGCAGCCCAATACAGATCACAGAGCTTTTTTGAATTGCCACTGCCTACTTATTTAACAGTCCTTTCTTAGTGTGCGTGTAATTGATTTTCTCTTCTTACTGGTTGCATTCTCCACTTGATCGTGACTCTCTTATCGTGCTGGCTTGGACTTTTTTTTTTATGTCAAAATAATTTCAATTTCTGGTTGTTTCACTTAAGCTGGTTGGATTGTACTCCACCTTGTTATCCATTATAAGTACAGTTTCTAATCAAATCATTAATAAAAACTAGGTTACAATTCAGACGTAACCAAACTTTGCAGAAATTAGAGAAGCAATGCCATCGCAGGCTGACAACCAATATTTGAAGTGGCCAGTCTGTTTGGGTGTATCACATTGGCAACTGAAACGTGTTCTGGGACTTGCAGCTTACATCAGTGCAGAACGCGAGGTTTCACACCGAGGTTCTGTTTCCCTTGCAATCGTTGCAGTAAGTAGTTCTGCTTAAATTTTTTAAAACTTTTCTTGGCCTTGACCTTAAACTCTGTTAATTCAGATTGTATTCCCCTCTCTTTTATGAGAATGTCATCAGCAAAGGTATATAAAAATCTTCCTAAAGTCAGTATATATTGCCCCTATTGCTCTCGCCTTATCCATGAGGCCAATTATCTTGTCAAAGAAGAAGATTAGATTTGTTTGGTGGTTTATAACCTTATGAACCTGAGATGCTTATAAATATTTTAATAATTTGTTCCATTATCTCTCCCAATATCAAAGTTAGACTAGTCTATAATTTCTTTCTGTCTCTTTTTTTCCCCATCTTGGCAGATCCTCTGGGATCTCGTCTGTTCTCCATGAGCTGTCAAAGATGGTCACTAACTGTTCGCTGCTTTAATGTATTGCAACGAACTGCTGTACTGTCAACTAGGATTTTGGAACCAGTTTCAGTATAAAGTACTGAGGCATCAATCTGGTTTGTTTATGATAATTATCTGACTATTTGGGAAGCTTTAATAAACTATTAGGATCGATACCGATTGGTAGATGATTTTGTGCAACACGAATGATTGAAAGAGTTAAATGCGCATGTGTATATATGTATATAAAGAAACAAATTTTTAATCTTAATTTAGGGAGTTGGCTCATTTCTGTCAACTACATGGATATATTAATACAGCTTTTAAGGTACATTGCATAATAAAATACAGAATGTACTCCGTGAAGTTAATTTCATGCGCCTTCACCTCGGGCTGATTGGTATAAATTAAATTAAATCTTAATGATTTTATGCAGTCAACACGTAATGCAAAATCCTGTGGCTTCACTGTTAGAAGTGTTCTTAACTATTTTTACTGCTGAAAGTTTGCATTTTGATGGTCTTGGCTGTCTGAAGTATCCATCAAGGCTTGAGAAATTTAAGGTGTGGACTTGAAATTTGGGGTGACCGTGTCCCTCTGGCGGTGCCCAGTTGATCCCCCAGGTGACCAGCGTCTGTGTCGTGCAGCCCTCACCGCCGTTTGCCCTCGGAAGCAGACCCGGGGCTGTTTGATGCGGCGTGTGATGTGGAGGCCATCCCCGGAGCGGCTGTCCTCGGGGCCAGCCTCAGGTGGTGCTCGTGGGGAGGGCCCGCGTGGGCACAACGGGGGCGCTGGGCTCAGCCAGGTCACAGCGGGATGCTGCAAGGTGCTCTAAGAAGCTGCGAGGGAGGGAGGGAGGGAGGGAGGGAGGGAGGTGCCAGGGTGGGGCGAGATTTCTGTTTAGCAGTCCTGCGTGCTATTCACATCCGTAATTAGATTTTGCCACGAGTAACTCTCAACAAATGTTTTAGCGAAATGCTGCCAGTACTGCTTTTAAAGAAGAGCTTCCTCTGCTGTGGTGCAGCAAAACCCACGTCTTGCACCAGCACCTGCAGTGCCATGGATTAGTGTGATGGCACTGGCCCGAGACGGTGGGCATATGCGTTCGTGTGCGTGGGTACGTAGGCTTAAATAATTAAAACTTCATTTCCATTGTGCTGTTACTTTGTGCACCGCAGAAATGTGGAGTGGCATTGCTGCCAAAGTGCAAACAATGCGTTTATCACGATAAATACCTCACCAAGAGTTTATTCTTGCTGCAAACAAAGACGTTGCGGTAGTATTACGGTGCATTGTTCTTGCTAAGCGAAGACTCGTAGAAACCAGTGGTGCAAGCACCACAGTTGTTTTAATGAGAATTTGCTACTTACTAAAACATTATGAATATTAAATACTTTTAGTAACAAGCTTTATTATGCAGTAACATGTTTTTTCATACGGAACAGATACCTCAGAACTGGAAATTAATGGGTACAAAGGTTTGTTGTCATGCACTTCAGAAAATTCCAATTTGGTACTGTTACGTTTGGAGAAACCTGCAGAAGAGAGCTAGGCTCGTTGTTCTGCAGTTTAAGGGAAACCTGTGCAACCACGTTTGTCCCTGAGCTGCGGTCCCAGCTGAGGCTTTCCAGCACCCTGGCGCAAGAGGGTTTTCCAACTCTCCGGCCCCTCGCTTCTCCGGGCAGGTTCCCAGCCGCAGCGGAGGCTTGGCACCGCTGGTCCTGGCACAGCATCGCAGTGGGGACGGGACTCGGGCAGAAACCTGCCGCGGGGTCTCCTCTGCTTGACTGGGAGCTGCTGTTCGTAACTTAGGAGGCTCAGCCAGGATGCCGTGCTACCAGGCAAAATAGGAGAGAGCGTTTTTTCCCCACAGATCTTTAAAAATGAGTGACTCTTTTAATTTTGCAATGTCAAGAAAAGACAGAGAAATGAAGTAATATTTTTACTTCAGTGATTTAAAACAATTTAATCTGTGGATAAACTCAACTGCAGCTTCAGTCTGCTGCAATTGAAATAAAATATTATGAAATATTAAAATTCTCTATACATGCACCACTAAGATTAGATAGTCATTAGGACTGAAATATTGGCATCCCGTTAATTATTGCTTTGCAAATGTTTGAGGGAGAAAAGGCGTGTTTTTTTCCCAAATGAAGTCCAGCAAATTAAAACCTGAACCAGAAGTGATAACTTAAAATATGATTTATTTTGCAATAGACATACAGAATAACCCCACAGAGATTGTCAACAGTCAAACAAGAGCAGTGATAAAATGAAGGAATCTCACTAGCTGACTGCTTTATCTTATTTGCTCTAATTAATGCCAAGTAAACAAGCTTGTTTTCTGTGTGACTTAAAATTTTTGTCTTACAAGGGAGCAGCCAGCGTGTTGCTAATGCGGGACAGCGTGCACAGGAGGCGTTTGGAGCAAGAGGGATAAAGCACAGCAGTGCCGGCGGTGGCTCTGGCAGCCCTTTTGTTTTATTTCAGGGCAATTTGCTTGCTCTCTCTCTAAAAATCCCACTTCGTTCCCTTTTGGCGGGGTGAGCAGGTGCATCTCGCAGGGGCTCCCCCAGCCTCCGCTAGCATTTCTGTTGGTTAAGATGTTGGGAATGGTGATGTCCCATGCTTTAGAGGGCTGAAAAACATATGTGTTGCCCTCTCCTGTTGCTTTCTCAGTCCTTGCTGGAGCGTCGGTGGGATTGAAAATGCTCTCATTTTATTAGTGGAGCTGCCAGTTGTGGAAGCTTGTGGGAGCAGAGAACGTCATTTCAGGAGAAAGATACAGAGCAGTAGTTAGTAGAAGTCAGACGTTTGAAATGTTTTGAAACAATACAGCTTTTGGTCACATTGCTTTTGAGTGTCATGATCTCTCAGTGAGAAAATTTTGAGAAGGATAAAATATCCTGAGGAGGCAGAGCAGAGATCTGGCTCCGCTCCTGGAAGCAGCGGACACACTCGGTGCTCTTCCGCAGGAAACCCCAAGCTGCAGATTTTGCTTCAGAGCAGTACATAGGGCTCCCGGAAAAGTGGGGAAAAATACACTTCAGATTGGCCTGTGTAAATTGAACACTTTTAATTAAAAGCTGAATTTGGAAGTATTGCCCTTTTGTACCTCTCTGGGGCACTGTCCTGCCCTGTCGTCTTGATAAAATAACTGGTTTCACTGGGGCTGTTCTGTAGGTAGGATAAATAGTTCTTGTCTGAATGGTGGAGAGGAACTCGAAACCTTAACGCTGTTAATGAGGAAGAGCAGATAATGCAGGTTAGTGATTTGTTTGCCTCGTTGCTTTTTAAAGCAATTTAGCAGGATAAATACCCAGGCTGATGGGATTTGGAGACCACTGTTCCATAGGCTGCTCGTGAAATTCCAGCCTTGGCTTCTGAGTGGCCAACGGCGTCTACTGGCACGATATCCTTGGCCATGGATTAGGAACTGCTCTTGGGACAGGTGAAGATAAACACGTAAAAAGGCCCGTCTTCCTTCCTGCAGATCTGAGCTTTATTTCATAAATAGCTCCTCAAATTTGACTTGGATTTTAAAACTGGATTTTCTGTAATTGCTCTTTATAATATGTACTATAATAATATATATATATGTACATAAAAATCTGTGGTCTTGTTAAACAGAAATAATTGTCGAACTCAGTACTGGGCAAGTGGCTAAAGTCTAGATGAAAACCTGCAGCTCTGCCAGTTGCCAAAGCATGGTTATAGCTCCTCAGTTTTATTTAAGCACAGCACCATGACCCCTCCATGGTGAAATATAATTTAATGTCTAATGTACACTGCTGGTTTCATCATACTGAGCACAGACTGACAGCAAATTTTTCATTTATTCGGTCACTCATGGTAAGAGACAACTTCACAAAATAGGAAGAGTACAAATAGGGCTTGCCTTATTGCTATCATCTTTTAGAGTTTTCTGGAAAAGATGGATTTTTATGGCAAGGATAGTAGTATTTCTTGTTTCATAAGAATATTAAATGGAACATTTACTTCAATTATTTTTACATGGTAGATCCTTCAGCATCTGGTGTCCTACAGGTATGGATTGGTGGCTGTAAACAACCTCCTCCTTGTATGCACTTTAAGGTTTCAAGTTCATCTCCATCAGATAGCACATATTCCTTTTTACCCAGATAACAGAATAGGCAATGAAAACAAGGTTTTTTTTAATTAACAAGATGACTAATAACTAAAATAGACACAGATAAAAACCAAAGGCACTCTT
>NC_089879.1:1762500-1772500 GCF_040182565.1 Anser cygnoides | reverse complement strand
GGATTGTGTGCACAGGATCCATCCCACAGATGGGCAGGAAACCTCGCGGTACCGCTCCGGGAGCGGTGCTCTTAGTATGGAATTCCTCCTACAGTCATTTTCAGATGAGACCTAGGAAAAAGATGAAATCAAAAATGGAAATGAGTGCTAGCTTGATTGTACTTAAGAATTGGATAAGCAGATGTCAATAAAGAAGGGTAAAAAAATGCTTGGCCAGATTAAAACAAAAATGAAAAAAGCACATTTTAGCTTGCAGACACTATCATCTGTCTGGGAGAAGAAAGGTCAGAATGAGGGATAGACAATGAAAAACCTGTCATACCACCAAACCGATAGTTTCACAATAAAAAGGCTTTTTAAAGTGAGACAGAAGAAAAAGGAAAGTTTTGTGAAGATTACTGGGGGGATGCCAAAAAAAAAAAAAAAAAGACAAAGAAAAAAAAGGTAGCTTTTAGCTACTGTCTCTTTTTTACATTTTCTTTTCCCCTGTAGCCATGGACTGTGGCTTTCATATGCAGCGCTCGGTGAGAGCCATGGCAGAGGGGACAGAGGAGGGCTGGATGTCGACGGCTCCGCGTTGGCCCCAGCGGTGCAGGAGGGAGGACCGGGTTCCAGTACAGTGGGTAGAAAAGCGCCTTTGACAGCCAGGTGAGCTGCCTGCCGCCCGGCCGTCCCCCGGGGCTCCTCGGAAGAGGAAGAAAGGGAGCAAAACCGCCCTCCAGAGAGAGGAAATGGGGCCTGATGGGTCGATTTGCCAGTCCCAGATGTGCTGAGAAATAGTTTTGGAGAGCACAAGTTAGAAGCGGAGGCATGGCGGGGGTGGTGAGCAGTGTTTGCTTTTCAGAGCCGCTGCTGCGGCATGTGCAGCGAGCATCGCCTCGCCTTCCCAGGTCGCCGTGACAATAAGCTCAGATGCAAGAGCCGTCATGGAAAAGCTGATGTGAGTGGCCAAATCAAGGAGACTTCTAGATTTTTTTTTATTGGCATCCATTTCTTTTGTCCGTCAGAAGAATAGCTGCACAAAAATCCGGCTCTGGCTGAGTCTGCCCTCCATCTGAGGGAGCCTGGGTCTGGGTACAGCTGCAGGCAGCCAGGGGGTTGAGTGTTGTTTAATCCTGCCTTCATGCTCGGAGTGGTGTGCTTACACCCCTTCATCATCACGTTTGTGCCCTTCAAACGTGCCAGACGTCATCAGACTGAGGCGAAAGCAGGCACCACTTGACAAAACCTGCTTCAGGTTTGTAAAAAAGTCATCTTAGTCATCTCCTGTATTTCACGGTGAAAGCATCCGTGGAATTGCGTATGTTTTTGGCAGAGAGACATGCTTTGGAAGTGGAAGGGCAGATATAAGGGGCAGAGATCCGAAGGAGGACGAGGGGTGTCCTGCCTGGGTCGGTGCCCCAGGCGAGGAGCGCACCGGCCAGCAGCACGTACCGAAGCTGCAGAAACGGGCCAGGGCATCCTGCCAGAGAGGCTGGATAAGGCAGAGGAAAGATCGTGTGGTGAGGGGCTTGGGTAAACATTTCCCATAGAGGCAAGGCTTCTCTGTGTGCTGGAGATTTTTTTTTCTTTTTCTGTGTTTTTTTTGTGTTTTTTTTTTTCCTTGCTTCCTTTAGAAATAAGGCATATGTGGTCATGCTGTTAAGTCCTTCCTCATTTCCTTTCCTTTGGCAATGTTTCATTTTGATGAATGGTGTCAGCCTGGGCTGACCAGGGCTGGGGATGTGATGATGCTCCTGCAGGGCCCAGGCCAGCGGGCGCGGGGAGGCCGTGGCACCCACCTCTGCAGCACAGCCCACGTCGCACCCGGCCTGTGAGGGAGCCCGGTGGCAGACACATGGCAGCCATCAAATTTAACAAATAGGCGCATATCTGCTAGCTGTGGTACTTGAACTTCCTAATCGTGAAGGAGTTCTGTCATCCACCGTGCGGGAGTTTCTGGCTTATCCAGCTTCCCTCTGCTGGAAGCTCTTTGTGGTGGGTTAATGATCTAACCAAATATCGTGGTGCTCTTCAGTTCGTTTAACCACCCTCTCTCTCTTTTGGTGCTTTTATAAATCCCATGCTAAATTGCAAATCCAAGCTTAAGTGTGCGTCTGTGTCTGTCTTCATAAATAACGCATTGCTCAGAAATGTTAAAGTGGAGCTAGCTATGAGTGAAACTGCCCTACGGTAATTCAAAGCTTTAAATGATATTTTGTGCTTGTTGTCTATGCTAAGACTGTCTGAAGGATTCAGAAGCAAGATGTTTTGAATGTGGCACTTCATTGTGATATTTTAGAAGCTTTTTTTTTCTGTTTTACCCCCATTCCGCGTGTGTATTTACATCTTTCTGCCTCCTTTTCAGACACCACTAGATGGTGAATCTTGGGCCTGCAGGAAGCGTGAGCTTCTTTTCATAACACAAACGGTTACAGATGACTTCAAATAACGGATGACTTGTATAAAAATCCTCAATAGAAATGATGTAGTTCTTGTGTTTGGACAGCACAGATATATATTACCTGTATCTAAAACCATTATAGGATCGTGGGATGGTTCAGGACCTCAGGAAGACTCTTGTCCAGGCTCCCGCTTGAGCAGGGTCAGCTCTGCCAGAGAGTCAACACTTAGGTTGGAATCGATGGAAATTTTCAGCAGCTGTTCAGATCGATCTTGCAGAATGTGCTCTGCAGTGAGAAACAACGGAGAGTTTTAGTGGATGCAAAGAGAGCATTTGACTATAGAACTGGGTATTTCCCTTTTCCAACAGAAGTTGTCAGTAAACACTTCTTGAACTGTTACTTTATACACTGATTAGGCTTAGAAGTTAAATTTTCCATTAGTAGCATAAACGCCATTTTCTTTTCCATTGAAGTTAAGTATTTGCGCTTTGCAGGAATGCATACACAAGTTCTTGGTTCCGGCAAACCAAAGTGATCTAGCAGTTCAGGCAAAACTATATAAACAACATAAAACAGTACCTACGCTACTGATTTGTCTTCTCATCAGGCATTACCCCCAACATTTTCCATATTAACAGAACTTGCAAATTTTATTTTGTAGAGAAATGGATATGATCCCGTTTGGGTTTGTATCTACCTCATCACCCTGTATGCTACATTAAATTCACTTCGGTTCTGTTTGTACCTAAATACGCAATACTTTCAGAGTTACATTTTCTCAACACAGGCTGATTTTGTGCTCTGAATGTGCAGGGCTCACTTTCCATCCAGTTTCACAGTCCAACTTACAAATGTGAAGAACCATAAAAATATCTGATACAATACGCTGTTTTATGGCAGTCCACGTGATTTAATCCATCTCAACTTCACTGTAGGAATAAAAAGTTCAGTTTATATGGAATAAATATGGAAGGACTTATTTCTGTTGTAAAGATTTTCTGACAAGCAAAAATATAATACTTTTTGAAAACCTCATTAGAAAATCAATTATATCATGACACTTAATGTTGTGTTATTTACAAGCAAGATGTCTTGTTGGGGAAAAATGCTATAAAAATTCACACTTAATACAGAAAAATGTTAGAACATAAAGAAGAGTTAGATTTCATTATTAGCATGTTCAAAGTAGTGATTACCAAATCCGGGTTTATGCTTAATCAAGAATAGCAAAAGCATCTGACCACATGAGTGACACGAGGTACTGCATGCTCAAAGGGACAAAGGCAGAGATCATTTCAGAGCAAACAGTACTGGTCTGTTTATGTTTTAGGTTTATGCACAGGGCACAGAACATGCACATCATTCCACTCTTCTTTTTCTCATTACACAGATCTTAATATTTCTGGATTTAAATGCCTTCAACAAGGGAAGCTTATGTTGACTGACACCTGGCAAATGGCTAATGGGATGCCGTAGCTGGTAAATGAATGTTTTAGCTTTGGAGAAAGCATAGGAAAATTATTCAACGTTACCATTTGATAAAGAGGGAAGGGAGATTGAGTGGAGCTGAGCTATTTATTTTTATCGAGATATGAGACCTAGTTGAGATGCTGAAATGCAAAATATCCACCAAGTTTTAGAATTTCTTATCAGGAGGCAGTTACATGCTTTTGAGATCTTTCCTAGTATTCTTTGTCCTTGTGGGCTTGGTTGACTGAAACCACATCCTTCCTCCTAGTAAAATATCCAGGTAACACGACTTGGCAAACCCACCTGGAGGTTGTACAACTGGAGCTCTAGTCCCATCTTCAGGGACAGTGATTCCAGAACTATCGATAGTCTTTGAGTTATAATAGTGGCCACTTTGTTGCCTGTTTAGAGACTTCTTAAGTATTCTATGGTATGGCGAGCAAAACATCCTGAGGACGTGCATGTGGTGTCAAATCTTTTGTCTCTCTTGCAAACCTGGGTCCAAGATGAAGCATGATTTTGAAACTAATTTGGAAAAAAAAATGAATAACAAGATTTCATTTCAGCAAGGAATAGCAACTACTTTAAATCTGGTGAGTCTGAGTACAATATTTTTTTTATGGCTGGAAAAATCAATTATTCAATTTACATGCTACTAATTAGAAACATGAAACAAACTGTTTATTTTTTTAAGCTAAAACAGTTTTTAGAAATGGAAAATGCTTGACTTGAAGCGGAAAATTTTGTTTGTCATGCAAATATGAGCAAGATATGGCTAACCTATTATACAGTGCATCGTTCATATTAAGGTAAATACAAAAAAATACATTTCTAGCTAAAATGGTTGTCTTAAATAGCCTGCAATCCGAGTTTGTATCTGCTGCAGAACTAATGATGTTTATTTGCTGCAGAATAAAACTGAAAATATGAACCTTTCATTTGTACACTGCAACTGTAGGCTTGTATGTGTATTTCTAGCAGAAAAAAAAAAATTACTATGTGTTTTCATCTTTCTACATAATGCTTGTAGAACATCTCAGGCCATGAGAAGTACCTTGTGGCCGTTTCCTGAAGGGGGGACTGGTATCTGAAGGCCGTGTTGTAGCGCGTAGGCTGGATTACTTGCTGGCACTGGATAGCTTTGAGGCTCTTTTTGGTCGGTAGTACTGTGGTCAAAGCAATACCCAGACAGGCGGCCAGCACTGGGAGTGGTGATCGGAACAAGGAGGTGTCATCACGACCCTTGTGCCAAGGCCACTTCTCCGGTGGCACTGGAAGAAAATCTTGCCCTTCCAATGGTCTTAACACAGGAGCATCCTGAGCATTTCGGGTTTGCTGATGATTTGACTGAGGAAACGTCACTAAAATGTATGGGGAGCAGCTCGAGGTGAGGCTAACCGACCTCTAGTTCTCCAGATCCTCCTTCTCAAAGACACGAGTGCTACATGCTTTCCTCCAGCTTGGGGAATTTCCTTGTGAACAGCACGTCATTCATCAGTTGGAGTTTTGTATTATTAGTTTCTGGTGTGTGTCTGTGAGCTCTGGAAGGAAAGGTTTCAGAGAGCCACTGTATGAATTTTGGATTTAATTAGTTTCTTAGTGCCATGCTTACTGAGCTGAGCTATGGTCTTAAGGTCTTGCAGACATAATAAAGCACATATTTAAGCAAATTTTCAAAAAATTTAGGTTTTTATCTTGCCATATCTTAAGGGATAAACGTCCTTGTTGAGGATGACTCTTCTTTACTTTGGGGGTTTTCTGTAGATACCCTGTTGCGTAGCCAGCAGTCTCCGTTTAATCTTAAATGGTTGTGACATGAGTGCGTTCAATATGATTTAGATCTTGTGGCTGCATCAAGTAAAACCCTTCACTTTCATTTTGGGTCCTCCCTCAGAAAATGCTCAAGCAGAGCTGCCCCCAGTGCCTGGTGTGTTTTCCAGACCCGTTTGCCAGGCGATGGAAGAGGCCTTGCCACGTATTGGCAGCGTGATGGGGTTAGATCCCTGCCTGAACTCCCCGGAGGTCACAAACGATCGCGCTCGTTCACGGGGAAGGGACTGAAAGTACGGCGTGCGGCAGGTTCGCTCCCAGACCGCTGGCGTGATTTATTCAGCAGGGGCTGAGCACCTCGCCGCTCTTTAGCAGCGGGCACTGCGTGCACAGCAGAGACCTGCCGTCCGCTCTCATTTGGCTGACTGTTAAACCTAAAAAGTTACTTCCAGTAATGTTAACGGTCTGACATTCGTAAACAGAAGCGAGGAAATTTCAAGTTGGCTCTGAAATGTTATGTTAAATATTTGAGAAGCACTTGTGGCCAGCTAGAATGGCCTGGATTATCATGTCTTTTTAATTATTATTTATTATTATTATTTGGGAGGGAATTTCAACTTTCAGTTTTTCATTTTGTGCCAGACATTTTTATTGCATTACTCATTTAATTAGATAGAAATATTTTGAGGGTGCTACCTGTTAAAATTACTTAGAAGGACCTACCTGATGTCTTAGAGCAGGCAGAGTAAAACACAGATGAGCTTATTATCCTCTGTGTATCAGTTTTGTTTATGTTACTGGGCTGGAGACTGGAATTTGCTTGTTTTGGTGTTTGCTCTTCACAATTCCCACTGAACAACCCCTTTTTGACCTGAAGTATTTCTGTGGGATGTACAGTGCCTGCCTCCTAACAGGATTAGGCCTGATTTTCTTTTCCCCCATCTCTCATGGGCAAGATATTTAGGAATATTTATATTCACTTGTTAAAAATGAGGAAGGAAAAAAGTATTTTCTGAACTCCACAGAAGTAAAACCTCATTCCATTCTCATATATGTATTTTAGCAGTTTCCACAAAATGTTTTCAAATTCCCACAGCTCTAATCCCAGTTTAAAAAAGAGAAGTTTCATTGTCGTTACAGGACCGGTGATGTTGTGGATTCGATGCCGGTCAGAAAGCGACTTCCAGCCACAAAGCTTTTCTAATCGGGTGTGTGCAGAACACGGAAAAGGAGATGCTTGGTACAGAATGCTTAAATGCGTTCAGAGTATTAAATGTATTTAAAACTCTGGCCTGACCTCTGGAATAGCTGAACTTGGGGAAAGACTTGGGGGGCATTGGGCACTGTTGTGGCTGTTCTCAAGCAAGGCATGGTGCGAGCCACCATCAACCCCGTACCTGGCAGCTGGGCTGGGATGCAGCTCTGTGCTTCCCCAACCATTTCCTACAAAAACCCAGCTCATCGTGAGCCAAATCGTAAGGGCTTGGTGGTTTGTTTGGCAGAAATATGGGAAAAAAAATATGGTTGTCACTAATTGTGTGTGCCCTCCAAACCTAAGCTTTGTACGTTTTTCCAGTGTATTTTAATATGTTCATGGTTCTTGTGTAAAAGGTTATGCTGATTTTTAAAATTTCCATTAGAAAGACTGTGTAAGCATGAAGTATCTAAGAAATATGCTCACGGTAACCTTTTAATGATCATAAATAGACTTGTATCTTCTGGAGGCTCATGGCTGTCACCTTAACAAAAGCTACCATCATGTGGAGAACACATGGACAGTTTCTTTATGTACCATCATCATTTGATTTTAATGAAGACTTCTTTGAGACTTTGTCGTTATTGCTGTTTTGAAGCAAACGGTGATCTTCAGTTTGTGGAAATACGCACTGACTTGTATTTTATTTTTTTCTTCTGTAAGCTCTGGGCATGACAGTCATGGCCAAATGGAAGTCATTTTGTCCCAGGGTGTTCCCTGCCTGTCACAGTCAGTCTGCTTGCTTCATTTCTGTAAGGAAAATTCTTAGAGATTAATTTACAATACAGTTATTTTCCTCCCATATGAAAATACATCTAATAGTGGATTATGACTTTAATAAACATTACAACTATTAAAATAAACTGTCCAAATATATTGAGCATAAACAGTATAATAAATTTCCTTAATTGGGGTACCATTGATCCATTAAACAAACACTTCCTTCAAGCAGAAAAATATTTTAGGAAGTTAAGGCTTTGGGTGGTTAAATGCATTACGGGGAAGGATTCATTCTTTAAGGAGCTTCTGAAGTTTCTGGTGTGTGTGTGTGTGTTATGAACAGACGGTGAGCGGTAATTCTGTTTTTCTCCATATCTCGACCACTCTACTAGGCCCTAAAACTACTTTGATTTATGCTGCAGCATAAACCTTTTTTTTTCTTTCTTTCTTTCTTATGGGGAATCAACTCTTTTGTTATTGTTGTTCTCTAAGACCTGAAAAGAAAAATGTAGTGTCAACAGAGATAGGATGAGGGCCAGATAAGAACAACTCTCTCCTCAAATTCATTAATCTTGATGTGGGAAAATTCAGATATCCTACAGCAAAAACAGGCGGTGGACTTTTGTGTGCTGGGACTAGACTTAAGCTACAGGCTGAAAATTTGAGCCGAGACACCTGAAATCTGATTTTGGATTTTGAGTGCGCTGCGCTCATTCTTTCCCAGGCTGGCAGCTAGGAAGGGAAAAATCCTTAACTTCTGCAAGAGGAAGTCTTGGGTGTGAGCTTGGGACATTACTATGAAAAATAAGAGGGATGACAGGTAAATGTGTGCGGTCTGCCCTGCCCAGATGCCTGCCACCATCCTGTCCCTGGAGGGAGATTTCTTCTCTCCGTGTCCATCCCTGTGCTGCCAGAGCGTCGCTGCGCAGATGACTTCTGCAGCAGCCAGGTTGGGGTGCTGCCAGCCCTACCGTGAGTTTCCCTCCCATCTGTGAGCTGTTCTTAATTTTCTTCTCAGTCGGGTTTGGCCAAAAAAAAAAGAAAAAAAAAATAGAGGGGAAGAATTTTATCCTGCTGGTTTCCAAAGCAGCCAAACAGGGCCGAGCCTGACGAGGCCATGGGAGCGGGAGCAGGAGATCGAGTCCAGGCGTCCTGCTAAGCTTGTCTCCTTTTCTGTGCCTCTTTTGACAGCTGGAGGAGGAGGACGATTATTTCAGCTCACAGTATTATTTAATACACAGTCAAGCGCTGGAAGGAGTCGCCTGGACCATCTGTGCCGGCTCCATCCTTGGGGGTTTTGAAGGCCCACCCAGACAAAGCCCTGAGCAGCCTGCGGTGCCCCGGAGCTGGCCCTGCTCTTGGCAGGAGGTTGCACTGGAGACCTCCTGTGCTCCTCGTGTCCAGGTGCATCAACAACGCCGGCCTACGCGCACCTCTGCATTCGTGGTGCTTCCCACCTGTCTCTGTTGCCCTCACCACTTACTTTTTTTCTCCAGTACAAGGAATCATAAGGTGCTTTAGAGTGAACTTGTGGATCGGGAGTAACGCGGCCTTTACACGCACCGTGGCTGGATCCAGGTGTGCTCCGGGCAGGCTGCTGGGTTTTCACTCCCTCGGGAAGAGCAAAAGCCTGCTCAGCCCCTGCGTTGTGTGTGCTTTCAGGGTCTTCTACCCCACCAAAGCTTGTATTTCTAACGAATTCCTGCTTAACTTAGACTATTAGAGTGACTCTTTTCTCAGTGTTGCCCTATTCAGCGTCGCGTTGCAGGTCTAGAAAATCAGCACGAGCACCCTCCTACAGCCACGGCTGTTCCTGAGCACACACTGCTGGTGACTCAGTATTTTGCTGAGGACGTGGGGGGAGTACAGGAGGGCAATGGGGATACTGTCAGCATCGCTGTCAGTCTAATAGCAGTTCTCGTGCAGTGAATTTCCAGATCTTGATCACCACAGGCAAGAGGAGCTCTTCTCATTGGTGAGGCCTGAGCTGACCATAAGAAAAGGAGCGATAAATTTAGATTATTTTGGCATCTGTAGGTCATTATTGGAATTATAGCAGCTGGCTGCTAGGTCATAAAGTTACTTTGACAGGTCATGAATACTGAAAGTACTCTAACTACCATGGCTTACTCTTATCGTCCTCATCCATTATTGTCAAGAAGATACCTCTGAGAAAGAGTGGGAATAAAGTTTAAGAAGGAATGATAGAAGAAGCAGCCTTCTAATAATATTCCACTTTTCTTCCCTCTTTATAAAAGAAGGGATGAAAGACAAGGTTAAGCTGTTGGAAGGAAAAAACTACAGAGTTAAGTGTTTAACAGTTTAAGTTAACTGTTTTATTGGTACATCTTTATAAACCATAAGTTCTTGAAGGGGTCATAGATCGTGGAGACGGGTTTAT
>NC_089879.1:1730000-1757500 GCF_040182565.1 Anser cygnoides | reverse complement strand
ACTTTTGTTTGTCTCATCTTGGCCAGAAGGATCTTCGGTGGTCATCTCCATCTCTCCTGCCGTGGGACGTGGGTGGCATTGCACAGCAGAAACCTCCCAGCTGCCGGGGCTGCAGTTTTCAGCTGGCGTTGGGTCCCGCTTCGTGCTCCGGGTGCCCCGCACAGCCCCCTGGGGCCGCCCCTGCTCCCCAGGGGCTCCGCACCCACAGGAGGGTGCGCATACACCAAACCTTGGAGTGTGAAAATGGAGGACAATACTCCTTTTTTTATTGTGTGTGTTTGTTTTCCTGCCATTGTAGGGTTGTATTTCTATGCAAGTTCTGGTTTTGAGCCGTAAATGGGTAAGAAGCAAAACAAATTCTTCATCGGGTAATGACCTTTTAGGAACGGTTCTGCCAATGCCAGTGAGACAAAATCCCAAAGCCCTGTAAAAAACCTTTGGAGAAAGACAGAGAGTGTATTTATTAACTGTGCGGTTTTAACTGCCGTGAATTAGCGGTATTCTCTAAGCGTCCTGTCCTGTGGTGACATCAAACTTGGCCGATGAGTGCCTGTTAGGAACCCAGATTTCCATAGGTTTCGTGATTGTTTAGTCTGATGCTGAACTGCAGTAAGTGGCAGTGTTGCTGTGGTTTCGGAGCGTTCATACCTGGCTTTAATAAATAACCAAATGCCATTTCTTTGCACTGGTGTTGGAAGCCTCACAGTAATGTGGGGGGCCAGGCTAGCCTCAGGGACCTGTCTGATCCCTGTCCTGCCATGCTTCCACCCATACGGTTGCTTCTGCTTGAAGAGCATCTGAAGGGCCTCAGCGACATGGCAAAACTATTTTCATATTTTTTCTTATTTTTATTTTCTTTTGCAGCAGCAGGCGGGCGGTGCATCTGATGGGATCGCACACACTGGGCATACGATGAGCCTGTGTTTAGTCCTAACAGGAGATGCTCAGAGGGCAGAGACTGTGACCCACTCTGGGAAGTTAGTTTGAAAAATGGCTATATGAGCTGAATTCTTAAGAGTTTTCTGATTTATCTGTATCTTAATTCATTTTAATAGGCTGGAGTATCTGCAGGTGCTGTTGATTATAATTCTGGGTGCTCACTTTCATCTTGAATTCGTGCATTAGCACATGTCAAGGTGGACATCTAGAGTCAGCCTTGAGTTTCCTTCCATCAATTTCCCCGTGTGCCGCTGGAGATCACAGACCTTGTTCCTGCAGCAGCATTGTGAGGCTTGTCATGTGTATGTTAACCACCTTAGTTTTGTGAAGGGATAGCGTGGTGGTGTTTGTTTTTTTTTTATCCATGCATAACAGGGATTGTATCTATGTTAGATGAGCAGAAAAATACAAAATTTACTTCAGATACCATTTGGCAGCTGCACAGAGCAGGCAAAAAGTGGGGAAAGCAGTGGTGCTTTCTGGTGCTCTCTGGACCAGAGGAGCCAAGTGGGAAAATGAAGAAATTCTGGTGTGTGGTGTAAGGGTCCCCTGCAGCCAGCCCTAACACAGTTAATTGCCTGTGATAAAACCGACCTCGGAAGTCTGATGGGAGAATTCTTTTATACAGGAAAAAATGTTTTGCAACAATTTCTTGTAAGTGCTAAAATTAACTGACTTTCTTTTAACCTAATTATAGATAGAACTGATGGTATCACCTATGCTTAATGTTGCCTAACATCTTGGGTGAGAGTGTGCTGCTGCTTATAACTTTGCTGAATATTTGCTTTTTGCTTTAAAGCATTTCATATGAAGTGTCTACTTAAACGTTGCTAGTGGAGGGTCTTTTGGGCATGTGGTTGATTTCCCCCATTCTCAGTTCAGAGCAGGTTGATCCTTTCCAGTAAGAAGATACACAGAAATTGTTGTGGGTTTTTTCTTTGTTTTTTCTTTTCTTTTTTTTTTTTTTTTGACAAATCTTCTAGTTGTTCTGCTGCCAAACCCACTGAGTTGAAACAGAAATATTTATGAAGAGGCTGCTCTGATATTAGGAACATTTTTGTTCTCTAAGTATGGCCAAGCTGTTGGGCCTTTGGAAAGCATTCATTTGTTAAAAGCTTAGTCTTTTGCTGATGCTATATTAGAAAGGATGACCAGAGCAGTGTTTTCTCCTGCAGTTGCTATTTTTCTGACTGCCCTGGGCCAGCCCTGGGTGTGTTATGCCACCAGTTTGATTTGCTCTCTGTTTTATTCCCAAACTCTTGGTTTCCCTTCCGTTCATTCTGCATTATGTCTTGGAGCCAAACTTGTTTGGAATAAAACCGGCCCCTTGGAGGGGAATGGATCTCCTGAACAAGTTGAGTTGAGGGTGATAGGCAGGAGCAGGGGTGGTGACCAGCGTGGAAAAGGGGCAGAGAATTGAAACTGGGCAACGTAAGGAGAGGGTAGGATGTTGGCATTGAGTAGGCAATGAAGCAGGGCTTTGGGCATTGCAACACAGGGCAGAAAACTGAGATGGGTGAAGAGCCGTAACTTTCTAGTGGTTGTCTTTGTACTCCTCCATTGTTTTTGTCCGTAATGAGATACACTTCTCTGGAAACACAATAAATATGTTCAGGAAAAATAAGCCAAGACCACACATAGTATTGTTTTCCTTGAACCTGTTTCTTGTGTTCCTAGAGAAGTCCGCCTCTCACTGATTGTTTTGTTTCCTCCATGGTCTCACAATGCTGTATCCCAGGGCAAGATCTTGTTTGAAATCTGTGTCTCTCTATATAGGATTCCAATCAAAACTTTAATGGTACAGGGCAGCGAGTAGCATTTAATGACCTTCAGTGCTATCACTTGAGTCTTTTGGGCATTGACATTGATTTTCCTTATCTTGGCATGTGAAGACAGGAGTCTCACTCCCTTCTTTAAAGTGTTTGCTGGTACACACTAGTAGCACAGAATAAGCAGGCAGCATCCTTCCAGGCACCACAGCTGGCCACGACGATGGGCTGCACACACTACTTTCTTAGACAACCTCCATATGGTACCCGAACTTCATTACTTGCAAAAGTCAGAAAAAAAACTAGGCCACTTGGATTTCTGTGTATTTTACTCGAGAGGTAATCAGTATATTTGAAATTTGTATACGATCTGCAGCTTTGTGTCCAGGTGCTTCTTTTTCAGGTTAAAAGATACCCATAAGAATTTTAATCCTTAATAATATAGAAAAATAGAATGAAGAAAATATTGCAAAGGTTGTATGAGAAATAATGTCTTACTAAGTTTTGAGTTCTTATACTCTTCCATAACTGCATCAATTTCTTCTTAACAGGTCTTAAAAAGAACCGTGGTAGGGACAGTTCAACAAGAATTGTTGGTTTTTTTTTTCTCTCCATTACAGCTCTCCTCGTTTTTTTAATCTGTTACTACTGTCGTACAGACACTTCATTTATAAGAAGCTAAATTAAACTATGTAAGAATGCGCTTCCCCGTGAATTTCAAGCTTAAAAAGCTGCTTTGTTCATTGATTCAGTTGTGGGGAAAAATGCAACACAGGCATACGGCTATTTGAACTCTTTATTTGCCACATTTACAATATTAATAACACTGTTTCTAGAAGTTGTCACATCAAGTAAAAGATCTTCATTCCAGACTGTCTTTTGGGGCCAAATTGAGACTGGATGCATGCATTTAATAAATTGTAGTCTCAAGTAGTCATTTTTGTAAATAATTAGCTTCAGTGAAAGAATAAGTTAGCATATTGTATGCATCTAATGTTGCAAATGTACATACAGCAAACTTTCCTATTAATCAACAGTCAAGCACTGTAAGTTGGGTCTCATACATAATGAATTGTTCTTAAACCTCTTGGGTTTCATTGATAGAAAAATAAGAGAAAACACGAGTGTAGTAAGCTTTTGAATAAAATTTAACGAGATTGCTCTGCATCCTGTAATTGTTTTGGAGTCATTAGAGACCAGATAATTCATCCGCAGTTTTGGGGTGGCTTTAGCCTTCATCTATCAAAGAAAGACTATATAAATGACATTTAGGTGTTGATAAAATACATTTTTATTTGTTTCCACAATGAAGGCTTCATTGAAAACGCCAGTTAAATGTATGTATATTATGTAAAGAATAATGCTGCATGACTGAGTCTCATTTTAATGTTAATTTTTGAGTTCTAATTATTACTGATTCTTCCATTTGAAAAGTAACACACCACCTATTTCACTAAGAAAAAAATGATTTGGTACGACAGCCATTTGAATGCAACTACAGATATGTAAAGGTATAATGAAAATAGCAGGATAGGCTTTGCTTTTCGGGAATTGCAATTGTTTATACATGCCTGGTTTCTGTTGACTTCATATGCATGAGTGTGTAGAGTTGTCTTTAATCAGTTGTGAAATACGTTAAGAAAAGACATTGAAAATAAAAGATAAACAACATAAACTTTTAAATTACTCTTGCCTTTTATATGTATTTACTCACAAAAGAGCTACTGTTCAGATGCTAGAGAATCAGCAGTGTGATTTAGGGACTCATCAAAATTAACTATACTAATGACCCTAAGCTGTGGTGATGCTTGATCCCCCTGATGTGCCGCAGCTGATTAGTGCCTAGGACAGAATTTAACCATGGCAGCTCACTGCCAGGAGGCATCCTGAATGGATCGTAGCTGTGGTTGGTACTTGGGCCTGTCCGAGGGGCAATACCCAGAGCAAGAGGCACGAGGGAGAAGGGTCTGTATTCAAGCACACGGGCTTGTGTGGTCTTCGGGCTGCAGTGTGGCACCTTCCAGGGGGGAAACGATCCAAGGAGCCCTTTTTCTCACTGGTCTCAGGTCACTTAGAGACTCTCTGGTCCTGCCAGATGCTCCGTGGACTGTTTTGTTTCTCACACGACTCATAGAGGGGTTATGGCTCCATCAGAAATTCTTCCCCGAGGTGATGACAGGATTCTACTGTAATTGGGCAATATTCCCAAAAATGTTTTCCTCTCCACCCATGGGCAGATGCCTTCTGTAAGATCATCTCCATACGCCTGATGTCAAAAAGCCTTTTTTTTTTTTTTTTCCCTAGCAGGAGGGTAAAAGCCATTCCGAAGTCCACCCACACCCGTCGTGGCGTTTGACGCTAAGTAGGTCTGCAGTCTCCACGAGAGCCATGTCTAAATTGCTGTCAGATCGCATCACGCGCTCTCGCCGCCGAGCAGGGCTGCCGGGTCATGTCAGAGCCCATTCGTTATAGTTCCAGCCTGCTACAGCAACGGGCCTCTGGTCTTTCTCTCTTAACAAGAAGATTAGCATGACAGCCGCATGGAGCTCCTTACGTGCACTCACAAAACACTTGTTTCGGTTGGGCTTCAATTACCATCGGGACCTCGGCGGACGAGCTTTGGTCGCCCTGACGTTGAACAACTTTGGGTCCAGCAGTCCTGGTCTCGCTCATGTGGGAGTCTATGTTTTGGGAAGGTTTCTATAATCTTTTCCCCTTTCGTTGTTGTAGTTTTGGGGGAATTCTGAGGAAAGCAAAAAGGACTTTTTAACGTTGCCATGCAAGGTACTGATGGTTTTCTCCCCCTTTGATTATATTTCTTCCCTTTGTCCTCTCCCCTTTATCAATGCATTCTTATCAGAGCCTTTTTCATCCTTTTTAATTATAGGGTAATTTTGATAATTTTTGGATTTGTGTAAGGCACAGACCTTCAAGAAATCTTATAGCCAAAGCAGCGTAAAACTAAACAGGCAAAAAAACATTGATCTGTTCTGCTGGCAGTAATTCTTCCTATTTACCCCAACCTGGAGGTGCTTTTCAAACTGGGGATGCTGAGTGTTGTGTTGCCGTGTAAATGTGCTCACGGATTTCCAAGGAAAAAATAATGTTTTTTCTATTACTGGTTTAATTAAAATGTAGTGTTTCTGTCTGCCAGGTAGCTCTGTGTCTTTTTCCTGACTGTAAATCTACTCGTCATGAAAGAGTAGGAGCTGGGGAGTCTGGCACTGGAGAGCACAGGGAAGTTGGTGCCTTATTTTGGAGATGGATCGTTTCCTTCTGCCCCTTCTCGCCTGCCTATCTCTGCCCACCACACCTTCTGCAGGAGTTGGGTTTGCCTCTTGGTGCTCCTCCTCTGCACTCTTCCCTTCTTCCTTCATCTGTCTGCATTAGACTCCACGACACGGACTTCCTGCTATGTTGATTTTGCTGAAGAACATACATGTTTCCTGAGCATTTTCCTTGAACTTGAGGGTTTGTCCCTTCTTGGGGAAAAAGGGAGATTATTCCTTTTCTAGCAGGAAGGCAGTGGCACACCGGGCAGTATCGAAATGCTGTATCACAGTGACGGCAAGCCAGGAGCAGGGTTTGGTGAGATGTTGTGCCATCTGTATCATGAAGAGTACAGCTGACGATTGCTTTCACAGCATTCAGGTCATTTCAAGAGCCAAATCCCTCTTAATTAGGACCAATACATTTATATTTTACTATACAATTTTCTGTTCATGAACAAAATCTCCTACGGTCTTTGTTCATGGAATAGTGAAAGAAATTATGGATGCCCTTAAAAAACATAAAACAGTATGTGCCTGAGTGTCCAAATATCATTATTTTTCACATACCTGAATGTAACAGGATATTGCAAATCTTGTGGTCTTCAGTGCCATGTGTAACACAGTGTCAAAACACAATTCAATTTGTAACAGCCTGGCAAAAACACAAATTTCTGTGATAGGACATTGGATAGTTGCATGTAGAAACAGACATTCCATATCTTTTTTCTTTTTTTCTTCTGTTTTTATTTTTTATTTATATTTTTATTTTAGGTCTTTATCCCTGCTGTTATCTGAGTGGAAGTGTTGTAGTGAAAGTAATATAATAATGCAGTTATCAGAGTTTACCCATATGCGCCAGTGACCCTTTGGTGATTGAAGTTCAGTTTCATAGGGAGTTGCAGTTTTTGTGATAGTTGGGGGGCTTTTTTGTTTTGTATTTTAAATGAATTGAAATAGGGGGGAATCTTCATTAGTTCAGCACTTGTAGCCATTCATAAACTTCTTCTTAGGCAAGCCACCAAAGGGTGAGGTAAGTATCAGTGGATTAGATGTTCAGGTGTATGTAGGTAGAGACAATGAAAGCTAGCAGTGTATATTATGTTCAACCAATTAATTATATTTAATAGATACGTAACTTTAATGTAAATATACAAATAAATATATAAATATGTTGTGGGTGTTGATATGACATTGTCGTAATGTTTTCCTACCTTTGCCCTAAGGAAACTGCCAGCAGAGACATTGTGATATATTCTCTTCATTTTAAATCACATAACTCAAGGTCCATCTTGTAATGTTTCAGTTAAGTTTTGTAAGTGATGGACAAAGGCAAAAAGGAGCTCAGAAATAAAATAAGTGATTAAAATCCTACCAGTTTAGAAGATGGGTACCCACTGATGCTTTTCGTTGTGAAACACAGCATTTCTCTGGTTTTCATAATGGCTAAGATATTTAGAATGATACTGAAGCCAATTTGCTGCTTACATGTTTATTTTGGAAGCATGCTAGAAACTTCCAGTTCTTGGCAAATGGTTTGGAAGGATCCTGTTAAACTGAAACAGGTGGCGTTTCTGACTTTCTCATCCTTTGCTCAAACCATATTTTCCTTTATTTCATCACATGCAAACTCATAAGAAGTCATGGGAGAGACATGGCTGGGATAGGAACCTCAGGAGGATGCCTCTCAGCTGCATGGAGGGGAGAGCCCGGTGACTTCCCTAGGTGGGGAGGTCAGGCTTAAAAAGAGCTGAAATTGAAATAAATACATGGGACTTCAGTAAGAGTGATATGGAGTAGCTGTTCTACATGTAAACTGGAGCAGTAAGTCTGCACCCAGGCTGTGGTGGATTCCCATGCTGGGGCAGACCTTATGTTGCTCTTGGACTTTGTCACCACCACGAGCTGAATGCGTGGGCTGGAGGTCTGCAGCAGTTGCTCCTGGCCTTGAAAAAATCTTCTCTTGGGAGAGATCCAAAACTTCAGGGGAAAAAAATATATATATATTTTTAGTCTGCTTTTTATAGCTTGAAACAAGCACGTTATTTCTATTTGAAGACTATGTAGTTTTAGTTAAGCATCACATAGTAAAGCCATGTAGAAGAGTCAGTCATTTGCAGCTGAGAAGCCATTTAACATCAACAGAAAGTGTTTATTTTTCTTTTTTAAAAAAAGGGCATCTAACTTACTGCACACACATCATCCTCACTAATGCAAACAAATAAACTTTCAGTTTAATAAACAAAACCTGTACAGTTATTACTCAATGACCAGGTAAAAATACAAAAAGAAACGCCACTTGGAATTTTTTGAGAAGCCGGACAGCAGCTAATATCGTTCGGTAATGAAAGCAAGTGCAATGAAAGTCTCCAGTGAAAGTGTGAGTGATTTAAATAACACTACTGCATTTTAAATAAATGCTTCTCATTATTCTAGCCACATTGCAAAAAAGGTGCTGGTGCTTTTTAAGAAAAGGTAATGAAACTCCAAGGCAGAAATAAAGCAGTTGGATTTCTTGTAGATTTTTTTTTTTCTTTTCATTTTTAGATGAACATGCTTGGTTTATTTTCATGTATAGAAAAAAAAAATTGTATCGTTGAATCACAGATTTAAGACTTAAGCTTTCTGTAGGCAGGTCAGTGAGCACATGGCCGCTTGGCCGTCACTTTGCAGGCAGGTGGCTCAGCACCGCTGGTAGCTGCGTAGCTGGGAGCCAGTCCCTTCCTGTGCCCTTCTCCAGGACATGGGGCATGGAGAAAAGAGGGAGACCTTTTCTTGTTCATTGCTAAAGATGAGGCACAATTAGTTAATGTAAATGTTAGATGGGTATTTGCCTCTCATATTACACAAACGTTTTCCTGTCCATCTTCATGTTTGACATGATGAAAGACTAATGTTCGGAATGGGCATTCAACCTTCCCAGGAAGCCTAACACTGAACAGAGGAATTTCACACGGGGGGGAAAATTTCCCGTAATGTAATTCATCTGCTCTCCTTTTCTTCTTATGAATGTTTTGAGACCACTTCTGCCGTGCTTTTTGAAATGTACGTATAGTTTAGTTGGACCAAAGTGTGGCTTTGAAGCCTCAGAAAAGCCTTTTAAAGGCAGCTGCTGTTTTAAGTTGAATTTTTAATGACGAGGTAGTTTGTAGAAGGAATACTGCTATGCAACTTTGGAAAGAGAACGGGGAGGAGAAAAGGGAGGGGGAGGAGGGCCAGTAGAAGACGCCTATGCATTAGTTATGTTCTTTCTTTTCTTTATTAATGTCATCAAATTCCCAGGAATAGTTGTTAGCATTTCTAGCCAAGCAAAATTAAGGTGAAGATTTTTTTTTATCTTTCTGCCAGTGTGAACCTTTCAGCATATACGTTGGTGAATTGACTTTGTATTCTACAGCAAAAGAGATCAATGCGTTCTTAGCAAGCACCACCTCTTCTTGCAGAGCTTTGCTTTTCTTGACTGCAGTAGAAAATGGAGATCGGAGATGTGAAAACGTGAAGTGATGGGAGAACATCCCAGGAAAATATCCAGAGATGTTCAGCAGTGACAAGGGGCTCTCCTTATAAGCGGTAACTACAATTAAGCCTTACATCCAAACCTTTGTGCCAGGGAAGACCCGGTGGAAGGGAAAACTATGTGTGGTGGTGGTGAAAACATATCCTTCTGTTGGGATAGCTGTGCTGTGGTATCCAGCAGGCTCTTGTACCTCCCCCAGCCACACAAATAGGCAAAGCAGCTGCTGTAATTCCTGCCTTTTTAAAGAGAGGGGCTTGTGGTGGGCCTTTACGCTGCTCCTGACTGTTAAATAAGGAGCTAAAGGCCTGAAAGTTGCCTTGTGGCTTTAGGCAAAGCCCTTGGAAGCCCAAAGCCTCAGGCTCAGAAGCACTGCACCTCGCCAACCTGGGGGTGCTGCCCCCCACCTGCCCAGGGCAGGCCGGTGGTGCTGGGAGGCAGAGCCACGAGTCCGGCCGCTCGGGGGCTGCCTGCTCGCAGAGCAGCAAGGAGATGTATTCTTTCGGTTTTATTATGATATTATAGTCCAAATCACTTCCAGACTCCCAAGTATGTGAAGCAAGATGATGTGAAAACCATAAGGTTACTGTAGTTTTGAGTGCTTTCTATGCTCTTCTGGATAAATGGAGCAGAAAAGTCTCCCAACTTGTCTTGGAGATTTCAAAGGCATTATTATATTCTGTAGTTATGATATTGTCATAGCTCTAACAATCCACAGTAAAACTGAGCCCTATTCTGCTGAGTGTTGTACATGTGCAGAATAACTGATTATCCTTGGTGTCGAGAACATGGGTTTGAGGTCTGTGTCACGCAGATATTCATGTGAAAATGTTTATGCACAGATTCTCAGACTTCCTTTTTTTTAGCAAAGAAATTATTACACAGCAAAATAACATAGAGATCAGTTTCATAAATTGATGCTATTTTCTCCCTCCCCTTCCATTAAAAAAAAAATACAAAATACAAAAATGTGAGTAGTGTGGTAAGTAAATGGAAAGAGAAATAGAATTGCGTTTAATTTCTAGCAGACTGGATCCAGAGCTGATTCTGCATTTTTGCTTTTCTTCCACTCCAAGTTATCAACTCGTCATATTCCTGTGCTGCTGGAGAATTTTAATTGTCCACCTCTGTGTCCCTCTTTTTCTATGCCACTTTCTAATCAGTAATTATGTGGCCTTCCATGGTTAACAATTAATCAGAAAAATGAGTTGGGGCTGGGAGAAATTGCAGGGGCGTTTGATCATGCACCAGACGAGTGAGGGTTTTGCTTCTGAGAGAAACCCTGAAACAGCTTCCGACTGCACATCATTTATCCTATCCAGAGGCAGGGCGGGTTGGTGTCTGATTACACGGGTGTCCTGTTGTGTTCAGCTTCGTGAGCTTTTGTGGATCAAGCATTTGAAGGTGTTAGGTCTTTTTGCAAAGGTGCCTTGTGGCAAAAGCAGGCCCGGTGTCTTTCATGCCATTAGTGGTACATGATGCATTTAATTTTCTTAGGCTTTCTGCTAGGAGGTAACTAACAAAATATTTTCTCACTTGCAGCACACTCGAGCATGCTGGGGAATTTGTTTCATTTTGATTTTTCCCCATAACTGTACAGCGGAAATACTCTGGTTTTCTTCTGTTTCAGGATCTCATGTATTTTGATACTTCCACAATCTTCTCTACTTTCTACTCCCTTGTGACAATCCAGCCTATAGCCAGAAGACTATTCTGTTGAGTTTTACCAGCATACTGTTGAGAAACAGTTCTGGGGTCTGGCTATATTTCCAGCTGGGGAAAAAAAAGAAAATGCAATAAGCAGGAAATCAGAAAGGATGGCGAATCGGTGGTATTTAAGATTCTGGGTGCTAGAAGATCGCTGGCAGGGGTTGCTGTTTCGGCAGTCGCTTTTGATGTTGTCTCATCGCTCTTCCCATGGTTTCTCTTGGGTTCATTGCCAATGGGCTGTGTTCGGTTGTGGGTACGCTGAAACTGGTCGCCTCACCCACACAGCGGTCTTGGAAAGCACCAGCAGAGCACCATGACCTCTTCACTGATGCTGCTTTGCCTAACCAAGGGCATATGGCTTGGGAAACATGTCTGAATATTTGCAAATCTGGTGTTCACATTTTCAGTGCTCTCACACAGGCATTGCTCTTCCGGAAAAAAAAAAAAAGAAAAAGAAAAAAGAAAAAAAATAGCAAGAGAAAAAGGACATTTTTGTTTGCGGGTGCTTTCTGTTCGTTTGCTTTGCTCTTCAGTATCCTGAAAGCATGAGCTGCCATTGAAAATCAAATGAGTTCTCAATTGCTTCCTTCCAATTCAATAAGTGGAGGAAAGCAGAAACCTGCCAACGTCGCTGGAAGGAAACGCGGAAGAGGAAAGCGCTGGCTCTGCAGAAATCTGTTTCCTTTTCGTCTTTCCCTAGGGAAGGTCCCTGGGGAGACAGGACTGTGCCCGTAGGGGATACGGTGGAGGAGCCTCACTTCCATCCCCCAGAGAGGCATGAGGATGTGGCCTCTACCAGCCTCTGGGACTTGGGTGGTTTCCTCTCCTTGCTCCCTGATGTTTCCCACTTATTCCTGGTGTTTCCTTCTCACCGATCCTTTATTTTTTTTTAAGCAGGTGTAAGCAACCATGTGTCATTGTTGCATTTCAGGAGGTGATGAGGATGAATTTTTGTTACTGCTGTTATGACTCTCATCACTTTTGTCAGAGCAGAAAAAAGACTTTCAGTCTGTGACTCACGATTGAATGCTTCTGAGATGATTCATTTTCTGCTAATGCAGGGAGCATGAATATTCATTTTTATAACTTTTATAATTAATAATTTTACAATTCTCTCTGTCCGCAGGGCAGAGGCGTCGGCGGGCTGCGAGGTGTGCGAAGGCGCGGAGGAGATGACGGAGCCGCTGAAGCAGTGCACGGCCTGGCTGCGCGCCTACTTCTGCGAGCCGGCGAGGACGGAGCAGCTGCCCGTGCCCCCCTTCCACCACCCCCTGCTCCAGCGAGGTCAGTGCCACCCCGCCGCCATGCCTTTGACTCCCCTTGCCCTCCTTCTTGGCCACGGCGGTGCAAAAGGTGCAGTTCAGCTCCTGCCATGTGCTGGCTGGAAGGTTTGAATATGAATACATCTGAATGGCGGAACATTTTTCAGTAAGGTTGCTGCTCCCTTAAACTGTCGTCTTGCCAGCATCATGGGGCTGATGTTTGTGAGCGGACAGCTAGCCGACACTGCAGAAACAGCCGTGTAGTTGGGTGCCAGAGGGAGCTGTGCTCTTATCTTTCTGATAGGTTTTACATTTGATTCCCCAAAGTTACGGTATTTTGATATTTGTATACAATGAACAAGTGCTATTACAAAGCAGTTACAATGGTCACGTATTTAGATGAAAACATGACATGAGAAAAGTTCCTCCTTACCATTTTCCATTTACTGGACATTTTCCTGAAGACCTTGTAAAAAGAGTCAATCAACGTGAAATGAAATAGACCCCAGAATTAAAAAACTAATAATAGTAACAGCAGAAGTCTGATTTTGCAGTGGCTTCTTGACTCTCCATGAATGTAATAATTTCTCAGAGAATAAAATTTTCATTTTCTGAGATCTATGTTTTAATTGAATTAGATGATATATATATTCATAATAATAGAGCACCAGAAAGGGGCTAGTACCCTCTACTACAGAAGGTAAGACAGCACCGTTCTTTATATAAAATAAAAAAATGTGTATTTTTTCTTTGTGTGTGGTTCTAGGTGAAAGGCAATTTTTAAATATGGGTGCATAGATTTGTATTTTACAAATTTACAAGGGACAATACATAAATACTCATATAAAACAATTGCCAGTTTTACATGTGGAAAGGAACAGCTGTTTTTATAGGTACACATTCACAAAACTCAGCTGTGTCTACTGCTAATTGCTGGTTTTATCCAAATTCTTATAAATAATAGGTTTCGTCCTGCTGTTACACTTTCTTATTCTTAAATATCCGATGGCAGCTTCAACGAGCAGAACAAAACCAAAATGTGGTTGTTCTGCAGAGTATTCTACAGATAGTCGGACTTTTGTTTTCAAAGGATGGCAGTTGTAAATTTTATGAACTTTGAACAGTACCTTTAGTGGTGAATTTCTATACTAATTCTTCCATATTTTGAAAATTTCTCAATGCAACATCTTTCATACTCAAACTGAAGGGTTGGTGATGACTTTTTAAGATTTTAAGTTGTGTATTATACTGTCTTCCTCTGGTATTTTTGCAAACATTCTCATTTTTATCAACTAAAAAAATAATTATTTAGAAGTTTTTAGTGAAACCATCCAATTAACATATGGGAGAATAAGCACTGACAATACTATGATATATCATTTGTTGGAATTGCCAAAATTTTCACAAAGTCCCATCTTCTAGGTGACTACGTTATCATCTGACTGTTTTTTTATTAGCTGGGATGAAATTAAAGAGCTGAGTTGTGAAAACGTTAGGATTGGGATGAACATGAATGGGCAAAGCTGGTGGGGTTATTGCCGTTGCTCGTTCCATCTTTGATTAAAAGAGAGGAATTCTGTTTCCCAGATGATCCACCAGAAGACTGCAAAACATGTAAAGTAATGCTTCTACTTGTATTAATTTTTCTAACTTGGCTACTGAATTCTTCTCAGCTCGGCTGATGAAGTCTTGTGATGGTGGTGTTGCTTCTCCTCGGGGGTCCAGCCGTGAACAGGCCCGGCCTGCTTGGGGGGCTCTGGCCTTTCTCTGGGCAGCCGCCTCCCTCGGTGTGGGCACCCAGCTGGCACTGTCCCCTTTGTCAGAGGTGGCCGGGGGCTTTCTGGCAGCTACGGGAGGTGGCCGGTGGCCACAAGCCCCCCCGCGGAGTCTCTCCAGCGTGGTGGCAGCGGTGGCGTCATGGAGGCCGCAGCTGTCCTGCCCTCATGCTGGTGGCAGGCTGTGGTGGGCTCTGCGCTGGGGAGGGCTGAAGTGTTTTTCTCGTTGTAGTATGCACAAGTCCAGGTTTTTTTAATTTAGTTCAGTTATTTGTTCTTGGTCTGAGACCAGGTGTGTGTGCTTTACGGGGGGAGGCACATCCGTAATGGAAATGCTAACCCAGGACTAATTGACACAAGTCGCATTGATGTGATGCTGTTTGTATGTATCCTCTTACATTTTCTTCTTAGTGCTACCTTCAGATAACGGATGAAAATGATATTGGAAGGAATGTGGAAATACATGTCAAAAAAAATTGAAGAAATTATTTTTTAAAGTTATTTAGTAGATACATAGGGTAAAAACTGCATTATAGTGGCTTAAATTGTACATTTCAATTTATGTGTAAGTGAGAGTTGCAGTTCTGCTAAATTAAGAATTTGGTATTTATTTACTTTTTCACATTTACATTTGAAAGTGCCTACTCATTTCTCCAGGCACTTAAAAATGCAGAATAAACACAAGCGAGAGCATGAAGATCCAAAGCTGTGAAGGCTTTTCTCTTCACGCTGATTTCCTTACATGTCTCAGTTCATCAGCAGCTCTCTAACGAGTCGCCAGAACCTTTGGCCCATCTTTTCTCCCGTCCCAGCGAATATGACCAGTTACAGTACTGTTCTTTGATCCTGGCCCGTGCAAGTTCCATCATCAAGTGCTTTTGTGACAAGGGCTGATTATTGGATATTTTCTTTCTTTTTAAGCAGTCCTTAGATCAAACTGTCTTTATTATTTTTATTCTTTTTCTCCTGCGGAAGTGTCATCTGAGGACAGTAAGGGCTTTGCTTATCTTATGGCTTAGCATATTTGCAAAATGACTGTTAAAAATGAGTATGAAGTTCTTTCAGGATGAAGCACTGCTCAATAAATGATCAGTTTTCTGCAGTTCCTTTCGTGCCAAACACTAAGACACAGTTCCTTATGAAGGGAAAAATGCTAACATTTAACTTTATGATAGCAAAAGCAGGGAGATTTGCTAATTCAGGAAGTAAAGGTGGGCTCCTGCAGATGGAATAAAGCCATCTTGCACTGTGGTATCCCGAAGTGATCTTTATTCCCCATCGTGTGAGGCAGTGAGCTCCCTCAGCTGCTCATCCCGTTGGCCTGGTGGCGAGCTCAGAGCCCAGCCTCTTCAGGCCCTCAGCGCTTCACGACCAGGCTGAGGGACCTGCCAGTGGCCACACAAAACAAATTCAGCTATGTGCTTTCTTTTTCTGGGCTCCTGGGGAAGCGAAGCACCATCGGACACCGAGCCCCTTCCAACAATCCCTGTGCTGACTGTGAAAATGAAATAACCGTGCCATTATGCGGCCGTAATTTGGCTGCCAAGCGCGTGTGCATTACCATCGCACTGGCAAGCTCAGTTCTGACACTCACTGTTCCAGCCACACATCTCATGTCCTAGATTTTCTAAAGTGCCTTTAATTCTCTAAATTACTATTAAAAGGGGGGAAAGCATCTAAAAGCACTCCAAATATGCAATTAAACATTCCTCCTTGTAACTCATCAGCGGTAAAGTTTGACTCTGAGGTGCTGGTGCTGTAGCACAGCTTGAGGCAGGCATGAAAAGTTCAAAGCTGGTTTCTCCACACCTCCAGAAGTTGTCAGCTCACCAGCTGTCTGCTTCCAGCATATGCAGCCAATTCTTTCTTTTTTTTTTCTTTTTTTTTTTGAAAATGTAATTGAAAACTGGAATTTTCATTGGTTTGCATCATGGGCAGTGCTCAATGTAGAATTTCATTGAACTAGGAAACAGTAGGTTTTTCCCACTTCTCTGCAGCGTGAGTTCAAGGTGTTATACCTCAGGAAAATGACTGAACATTTATCATGGAGAGTGATTAATTAGTCTTAATGTACCATGGTCATTAGCCCCCTTTATATATGAAGAAGAAAAATTGACCTTGTTGTTGTTTGGAAGCCTATGCATGAGTTGCTTGATTTGTGAGTTCATGAAATGGTAAAGGAAATGCTAAATTGGCCAGTCATGAATTTCCTGACTTTTCTTTATTTGTGTCTTACAAACTTACGGGTTGAGACTGCAGAAAGCATTGCAGCGCTGGGCGCTGCAGCAGGGAGCAGTTGTGTGTTTCCAGACCAGATGGCTTATTAGAGCAACAAGAGCAGAGGAAATTGGACACACACAAGAGTTTTCCTTTGCCCTGTGACAAGCAGCAGCCCTGGGGCCCTGCTCTTTGCGTGCCATGCCATGCCCAGCCTCCGTCATCGCTGGACGAGCTCCTTTAGCTTTGCAAAATGACACTTTTATTTCTCGAGTCCAGAGCTCCTCAGTCGTGTCCCTGTACCGGAGGTGTGGACCCGGAGTGAAGGCGTTTTGTGGTGGTCCAGCTCGGCCACCCTGCCGTGCTGCTTACCGTGGCTGTGCGAGGGAGCTGACAGCGTGCGGGTCTGCGAGCGGTGCTGCCTGTAAGCGAGGGCAGCAAAAAGCTATGAAAAAGCCAGGGAAGGAACAATTTGAGGATGGAGACCAGGGAGGTGAGCTTTGCAAACCAGCTTAGGAGCTGAAATTTCCCGTGTATAATGCATGTTACTCATCCAAGAAGGGATACTGATGAAACACCTCATACATAATGGCAGCAGAGTCTTCAAAGACATCGGTAGTACCTCCATTCTCCCTTCAAGATGACTTTGCTCCGTGCCCAGGCCTGTAATCAATAATTACCCTGTGATTTCCTGGGAGCCTTCTCGTTCAGAAACTTGAACCAAAGCACGATAGACTAGCAAACGTGGTGTAGTTGCCACCACAGGACAGAGAAACGCTGTAAAATACTGGTTACCAGCTGAAGAAACTATTTACTTTCATAATTCGGTGTCGCTCTCTGTGGAATGAGACTTTGTCCTCCAGCTTTCAGGGAGACTCTTGCTCCCTTGTTGCATGCCCGCCAGTCCCTCCCGGGTTCCACACGTGTCTATGGGATCTCTCCCTTCACAAAGTACCTGTAAAGAAAATCCTTCCATTAATAACAAAATATCAATTGATCTTACACCTTACCACTAGTGGGAGCACTTTTGTTTTACTGTTGTTTTTGTACATCCTAAACTATTTTTAAAAAAATGCAGCAAATTAAGATAAAAGATAAAAGGCTAAGATAAAAAAAGTAGATATTCTTCGTTCTGTCTGTAAGTCAGCAAAGACCAAAGTATTTTTTTTCCTTTTGGTGGTTGAAATGCTCAAATCACTAGTTTTCTGAAGATCGCAGGGCTGTTGATTTGATTTACTTCTGAGACATCAGATTCAACATGCCCTGAATACTTACATTTTTAAAGTGTTTTTAAAGACTCTACTGCTTACCCTAATTGCTGTGTGAAGCATATCCTAAGAGTAAATTTTTCTCTCATGCAATTTAGCCAAATACTTTTTCAATACATGAAGTTTACTAAAATAAGAAAAGCATTTATAGTATTAAGATCAATACAGATCTCTCTTCCCTTTCTTTAAGCTGAAGCTAGTAAAACAATTGTAAAAATCCTTTACCTTTTTGAGATACTACCTAGTAAAGCTAGAATGTTTCAAACTTTGGGTGCCAGTTTATAGATAGTAGGATAGCAACTCTACCCAAATTCAGCAGGAAAGAAATGGCTGGGAAATATTTATTTATATAATATATATATATATATATATATATATATATGTATATATTATATGATAATATATTATATTGCATATAATCATATATATTATACATAATAATATGAAATAATATGTACTGTATAATATATAATATGCAATATTTTACTAAAATACATTATTACATATAATATCTATCTATATAGAGGGAGAGATATATATGCTTATACATACATAATAAAAGAATGGGTAAACTACTCTTCAGGAGCTCCAGAAACAAGGAGTATAGGTCTGAGGCTTCCGAGGCTCAAAGTGGAGAAGCTGTGAAAAAAAAAACTGATCAGAAGAGTAGGAGGAGGACACTCAGGGACATCAGATGCCAGAGCAGACTGACAGATCTCCTCGGTTGGTCCTGAGGTCACTGCACAGCAGCCATGAGCATTTATGTAACAAAACAAAAAAAAATATGTAATGTTATGGTTTGGTGATTTGCAGCCTTGAGGAGAACAGGAGACGATGGGAATTAAGGGTGGTAAGAACAGGTGAGAATAGAAAGCATGATTTGACCTACGAATGATTTTATTAAGGTGAAGGTAACTTTGATCATTAATAGAAAAGTAATCATAAACATTTTAAGTACACCTTAAACTTCAGCGTTTTCTTCTGACTCCTAGAATGATGTTTGCCCAGTGTTAGCAATGCAGTAAATACTAAAGGGAATGAAATTTTCACGATTTTAATATCTTTATTAACTTGTAATTCTTAAAGGGATGGCCTGTGGATATGAGACATATCTATAGAGACATACATATATCTGAGCCTTACATAGTTTTAATTTTCTTCAGTCCTGTGCACGTCTTGTAACTTTATTTGCCCTTTTAAACTAAATTGCACCTACTTTTAAATGACTCTTCTAGCATGATCTAATAAACATAAATCCATACTCAATATCTGAAATACGCTAGCTGGCTGGAGCTTGCTAGGATGATAGACAGTTGAAGAATATGGGGCAAATAATTACTTCTGCTTCTTATCAAACAGTTATCAAGTTCACTATTCACTCTTCTTCCCAGATATCAGATGTACATTTTTTCACTATATGATAACACAGAGAGTATGAGAGACAGTGTGTCTTCTTTTTATTATTATTTTTTTTGGTTTTAAGTTCCTAGAGAAGGATTTTTAGGAGGGAATTTTAAAAAACATATTTGCTATGGGCAAGCCAACCTAATGGCCAAAATACTGCTTCTCTTTTAAAACTGAACAGGAGCCTCTTTGCAGTAAAAATCTTTGTAGTATTTTCTGTGCTCACACCGACTGCCCAGACTTGCAAGTGGTGATAGCAGACGTACAGAACCGTGGTAGGAAACCTTAGGAAGGTGTTAGGAGGCAACAGCAGGAGCCAGGGCGTGAAGCTGGGTACATTGACCAACTGGACTTATATAGATATGTATTTTAAAATATATTTGAGTGGAAGAGATGGTGTATTGGCAGCACTAACTCACACCAGTGCAGTGCAAATAAATAAATGACCAAACCCCCATCCAGTGAGAGCTGTTGGCAATGTCATTTCATAGATTGCCATATTCACAGCATAGCCATTCTCAACAGGAAAAATGGAAAATTCAGCCTGCAGAAAAAACTGAAAGAGCCAGCCTTGGCCCACTATCACCTCTGCAAGGTTACCTTATTTCTAGTGAAAAATGGAAAATACGGTAAAGGTCAATTGGGAAAGCGTAAGTCAACCAGCGTTACCAAGTTGTACTTACATTTTGCAGAACTGAATTGCACTGGTAGGTAACCTGCTGAGGAGGAGGCAGGGCTTGATGTCTCCTTGATAAGTGTAAAACATCATTCTCACCATTTATTTTTTCAAGTTGTGAAATTCTCTTTATATTTTTATATTCATTTCACTAAAGAGAAGAGATAACCAAAACTGTTACCAACTTTCACTTATTTTCATTCCTGCAGCTTCATCAGACATGCAAATACATTTATATCTAGGCTTTTAGAAAACATTATTTTAAGGTAATTTGAAATAATCTGCTTGAAAATGTTTCACATATCTGGACATGGTGGATTCATGTGCAAAAAGATGAGAAGTTTTCATATTTCTGTCTGCCAATGCAAAATTCAAATTCCATAGACTGGCACCTTCTTTTATTACCGTTTCATTAAGAATAGTTTTGACAATCAGAAAGTTACTGTTTTGGTAGGTATTTAATGGATTTTTACAATCCAATACTTCCCTACAATTTTCTTCAAACAGAAATCAATCCTCCCCAACCTTCAAAAACAACAAAACCAAAAAATATCTCTGTTACTTTTGTGTTACAAATTCTTTTTCCATCCCAGTTGGCTCACTGCATTGTATCAACTGTCTGTATTTAAAAAAAAAACAATTTACAAATACCTTCTCAACAGAAGTATTTACAAAATTCCTGACTCAGTTTCTCTTGAATTCAGAGCAAAATTCCCACCATTTTCAGTGGAAGCTCCTGGGATTTTAAGTGTATGTTAAGTCCGCTTTATTTGTGCCCACCTGTTCACTGTTCATAGGATAAATTTTCTGCCAAACATAAGCCCTTCCTGACAATTCAAATTCCTTTTTGCCATGGTCCCTGACACACAGTCGGGATTTAGGCAAAGCCATCAGGATGCATGGACTCCCAAGATGGCAGAGGAATCGTAGCTTCTTATGGGTTACCATTTTTTGGTGGAGCCAGGCAGAGCAAGCGCTTCCTGAGGTGGGATCTTTGAAAGAAGCTAAAGGGCAGGGAGAGCAGTGTGTCTGTATTACCATGGGGAAGGCAGTGAAAGTGTCAGTTAGTTTAAAAAAAAAAAAGGCATTGTATTTTCAATAGAATAATCCTTTCTTGTCAATATTCTTGACATTAGTTATGCATCTGCCCACATTATGAAGGGGAGTTATCAAGACCAGGTCCTTTCTCCATCCATGAAATACAAGGAATAAAATTGATCCCGATTTTGATAATATTTTAATCAAATGTGGTAAACCTTGGAAATGACTGCTTGTATATGAGGTTTCAATAAAAAGATCAGAACTGAAGGTGGAAAAAAGCAAATACCAACATGGAAGGAGACTTCCTGTACCCGGAGCCATGTGCTATTGTCTTCACCTGAACCTGCAGATCTTTGCAACCTCCTCGCAGTGCAGACCGATGAGGAGTAAGTTTCATTTAATTCATTTTTCCTTTGATTTGTCTGCTTGCTTGACACACTGGCAGGTCCATGTAACCTTTGCACCCTGTTTAATAAACTATGTAATCAAGAGAAAAGAAAAGAATTTTATAAATATAGTACCCCCACCGATTTGCTTAATGAACTTTCAGCCAGGTTTTCCGTATCAAGGGGAAGTAACATCAGAACTCATATGCATTCAACCTGTTTGGTATTTCAGAGGTAATGTGTTTAATATGACTACTGCTGTGGCAACTGCCTTGCTTCTAAAGGCCATTTTATGGTGTTGTGTTTTTTTTCATTTTCTTTTTTTTTTTTTTTCAGAAAAAAAAAATATTAGGATGTTTATGACACATGTTATGGGTACATAGGTTAACTAATTTGAGAGGAAACCATTTTCTGCCATTGGTATCTGCTGCTGCTTGACCTAAGAGTGCCTCTTTCTGACCCATTTCCAAGATATTTTGCTGTATCTTCTTTTGGAGCTTGTAAACGTAAGAGCTGACCGGTATATTATAGGAAAAACAAGGGCTTGCAAAAATACACTTTTCACTAGAAATTTACATCCCACACTCTTCTCAGAATAAAATATGCAAGAACCAACATAAATGGCATACTCTTTTTTTTCTTTCTTTTTTTCCCCATGAATTGGGCCTTTGATGTTCAAGAGGAGCCAATATTAAAGGACATCCCTAGAAGGCTGTAGAAATTGTTCCTATTTATGACAAATGTAAAATAGTACAAATCTAGCTGAATGTGATGGTGTCATTAGTTTGTGAATCGCATCCTTGAAAATAACTGTGGAGGAGCCAAATCGGTTTAAAAGAAGATAACAAAATGGTTTAAGCTACTTAGGTTGAATGCCAATTATATTTTAATATTCAACTGAGCATATTTTACTAAGAAAAAAGGCAGCGTCGACGCATGCATAACTCATTGGCAGCGTCGACCAGCTGTGCCACTCTTCTCTTCGAATCACTTTGTGCATTTTAGTAGCATGGTAATTTAGTAGAGAACTACCTGAGTGATGGCATTTTCAATGAGCAGGTAATCTACAGAGAATTTTTATATGGTTATGAGTTCTGTGCTTCAGCCTGGCAACACAAAAATACATCAAGACCAATTACGGTATCAACTTTCAGCGTGATACCCTTGCCACGCAAGTGCATGTATTTCTGCCCCAGGCATTTCAAATTGCATCTAATTTGAAATCTTTGGGGTTTTAATTAAATTTCAGAATATATGGAATTCTTCATTAGTACCTGCTCTGAATAGCAGATTATACTTCTCTCAGTCTCTCGTTAAAGAAGTAGGCTGTGGTAAATAGCATGTTCAAGAACTGATCATTTGTGGTGCCTGGATATTGGGAACAGAAATAGTGAAATGCAAAATAATATCAAAAAGATTATTAGTCCAGTGAGGGACTCTTGATTTGTATTTTAATGGAATTTTACATTTCTCTTAATGATTTGCAAATTGTCCTCTGATTATAAGATGCATTAAGCTTTTCATTTTAATGGAGAGACACAGCCATTAGCAGAAATTTTTTTCTGTCTTCTTTTTAGAGTGCTTCCCTGCAGCAGATAAATATTGAAACCATTAACACCTTTTGATGTACTTTATAGTGCTGCAGCTTGGACCAGTACATGAATGAATGTGGCCTTTTATATTTTAGCACTTTGCTTGAAGCTCATGATTGTCTTTACATGGGTGAACAATGACTGAAGCTATACGTTTTCAGGACAAGCAATAAAATAATGTGTATTTCCCTGTAATTAATGTTCCAAATGTTTCAGTGAATATCATTCATATTTAATGCAAAAAGAAAAAGTAAAGCCAACAAAAGTCAAGATCTGAAATTCAGATTAAGAGTGCTCTGACCTTAAGTCCGACCATCTTTTAAGGGAGGAGGATCACAGCATCTCTCCTAGCAGGATTTCTTAAGAATTCACAAACAATTTCTCAGTGGTGAAGTACACATATTCTTTGTTGCAGAAACAAGAATATACGCTCTTCATTTGTCAATATGAAAGTCAAATTTCCTGCTTGCTATCAGCTTAACATGAACCCTTAATGCTGTATAAACATGTTTATATGTCAGTGTGCTGATTTCATTGGGTTTGTCAGAAGGGCATGGAATAAGAAAAAACCCTCTTTCGTGGCAGGCTGTGAGACATATGTAGTATTTTTCTGATACTGCAGATTTATGTAAAATAATTGGTCTGCTAGTTCAGGAAAATATGTACTTGTTAGACTTACTAACTTATTAAAATCCCTGCAATATTCTTTAGGCTCTTCAGAAAAGCAAATCGTTCTTTGAGAGGTGCTGGACAAGGGTATTTTTGAACAACCGTGCTGTTTCCTCAGCCCCGTGTGCTTCTCACACCCCAAATAAGCCAGAATTTCTCTCTGCCTGTCGTAGGCTTTTCCTCCCTTGGCCCATTACGTCTTTCTGCAAGGACTTCCGCCAAACAAGGTGGTTACTTTAGGGCTGCTTATTAATTTAGCAAACTCTAGTCTCTGAAAAACCATCAGGGGTCACTGATAGGACTTCTCTGTGCTTGCTTCCAGGATGTCTGTTTAAATAATTTGAATCTCGGGAATTCAAATTGCAGTTCATTTAGCAGTGTACTGTGTACGATGGCAGTGTTATCAGTCAAGAGGCTAAGTAACTTCATGAAATCGCAGTTTATGTCTTCACAGTTGTTTTGCTGACTGCTTAAATGTGTGCTCCTTAAGAAAAAGAAAAAAGAGAAAAGAAAAAAAGCAGCGTAACTTTGAGGTTGAAGCCAGAAAATTCTAAGAATTAATTGCTGCTGCTTTCATATGTGCCTTGAAAAGATGTTGCATCATTTGTGAATTAGTGTTTGCAAAGTGCTATGTAAGTGTTTAGCTTCATACATTAGATATTTATAATTCAATAATAAATTAATACAAACTAAAAAAGAAAATCAGTACTTTGATACTGACTTAATTTGTATGTAGTAAGCAAATAGTTTCATTTTATTACAGTTAAGCAATTTAATGAATATTATTTTTAACTTGCCCATTTACAAAGAAACTTATAGAAATCTAAAGAAATTGCTATTCATACTTCACACAGACAACTGAAGATCTTATAATTTACTTTGTTCACATAATAGAGCACATTTGCATTACATATTTCAAAATTAAAATATATTAATTTTCTAGGGCAGGTTATCTTTGGTAACACAATCTTCACAAAGCAACTGAGGGTGCAGATTTCTTGATCCAGAGTCATTTGGGAGTGGTTATTTAGGGCCATGTTGAAAAATGAAACGGTAAAAACACCTCATCAGTGTAATTCTAAGTGGAATTATGGAGAAAAAGCAATTATGCTTGAAGCAGCAAAAACTGCAGGAGAGGCAGTGCACCCTGGCATACCTCCCCTTTTCACACCCGGGTCCTCTGCCACCAGCCTGCCTGGAGGAGGAGCACCAGAATGCCTGCTTTGACATAACCCAGTCGTGACAATATCCGTCATTGTGGGAGTGCTGTTGGTCGACAGTTCTGAAGAAAGAAATCCATGACTGCATTCTTCAAAATAACCTGGTTTAGTGTCATCCTGTTTTGTGGCTGAGTACGGAGTTGTTCTGTGAAAATGCTTCCCGGGGCACCTGAGTGAGGTCCCTTGGGAAGTTCAGTGTTGCAGTCCACAATACAGCAGAGTCATTGGGAAAATATCTCTGCTTCTAAGACAATATAAGAAGTTTCAACTTGTAGAATCAGTTTTGCACCAGACGATATCAAAATTCACTGGTTTATCCCCATTTTACATCACAGGACCTTGTTTGGAGCCCTGAAATGATAAAAGGAAAATCCTGTAGGGCATGTATACAAAATTTAGAACCTGCAGCTTCACATTTACTTTGTGGTGGTTCTAGGTCCTATGTGTGTGTGAATGGAGGGCTTGGGCAATTGGAGCTCTTCGTTTAGGTTTGTCATTTGATTGCCCTGGAGACTGCCAGGCACGCTCAGAGCTTGGAGCCGCCCCGTTGTAGCCCCGGGTCACCAACAGCAGCAAATCAACCGTGAATGTGCAAGGCCCCGAATTTAAGTCATCAAAACTTCAAAATTCGTTTGCCGTCCTTTGCTTTTTCAAATTTCAAGACCTTGAACGAAAGGTCAGGATGAGTTTGAACTGTTGATGTTAGCAAGGTTAATTTATAGGTATGAATTGGAAATCATGCTTTATCAACACGTGTGAGTAGTTGAATTCACGTTTTATTTTGAGTTCATTAATATCAGAATGACAATTCCAACACACCCGTAAATCTTCAGAAGTTTTTGCAGAACCTCCCTGCCTGTTGAAGTTTAACTACAACCAGATGGTCCTACCGACCCTTCCTCAATCCCACTGTAATTAGGAAACGGCATCTTCTGTGATTTATTTAAGAGCTGTGGACAGGTTTGTATGTCGTGTTACCAGGATGAGTCAGAAGAGCTGGATCATAGCAGCACATTGGAGGCTGTATTTTTGTAGTGTTACAACAATGCAGACCGAGGTAAATTAATGTACTTTCTTTGTGTTTGTTTGTTTGTTTTTTTCTCCCATGGAAGAAAGAAGCAGCCTTCACAGTCCAGGCATCAGTCAAAGCACTTTTAATGGGCAATATAAAGAATGCCAAGAATTGGGAGAAAAGAGGGTTGAGATGGGACCAGAAGTTCTGTTTTAATATTCTTAGTCATATTATGGCCAGTTGTTCTATCTTGTCATGCATGCCCTTCTGATAAGGATTTTTATTGCTAAGATAAAAATAAGATAAAAAGATCCAGGTTCAGTTCCCAGGTTCGGTCTGCAAATTGCAGCTGATGAGGCACGTTGAGAAGGTGCCCAGATGAAGTTGTTGTTGAGTTCTTGCCTCCCTGACAAGCAAAACAGAGAGAAGTCCCCCCTCATTTATTCTGTCCTGAAAAGAAAACAATGTCAATTTTCTGGCTCAGGCACTTAAAAATTGGAGTAGGGTTGGTGCATGGTGTCTCTGGAAGGACTATTGTGTGCCCCCTCCAGAACAGAAGAGAATGTCTTACGGCATTAAATACTGATAAAATATGGAAAGATAAGCTGATTTTGAAGTGAATGAGGCAGTATCTGATGTTTCTGAATTGACCTGATCTGCAGAGCTCTTGTATATGTGCTTATAGTAGTTTCTATACGTATTAAAAATATCCATGAAGTCATTAAAAAGTTATTTTTACACACTTTGCATAGTTATTCCCTGCTCCCAAAACTGACGTATTTGAAACAGAACAAAAATATTTGCTCCTAAAATGAGTTTTTGAATGGCAGGTGTAAGCCTGGAGCAAATTCCTGTACCTGATCGCTGCACCCCCGCTGCAGAAATGCCAACAGATGTTTGCTGGTGCTCCAGCAGTGGAGGCGAGTGCGCGCTCCTGATGCTCGTGTTAGTCTGGCTGCTTGCTGAAACCGTACAGCGCCATACAGGTGCGAAGGTACGACTTGCAGATGTCCCAGCCGGAACACTGAGCGGTTTGTCAACTTCTAGCAGCCTGTATTCCTGTGCACAGTGACTCACTGAGAAGCCTTGGTAACTCGCCTCCGTTGTGTGGAGCCGGCCAGGAATTATCTTCTGCAAAACCGATTGATAGCGGTGGTGCTGCGTCCTGGCAGCGCCTGTGCGGGTCAGCACCGGCAGGGCGCTGGGCAGGACAGAGCCTGTGGAGCCAGCCCGGGCTCCTCGTTCATGTGCTTCATGCAGCTAGTACAAACGGCAGCGCTGTCCTAGTGCAAAAATTTAGATTTTGAAGTGATACGGCTGGTCTGTGTTACAATGAGACTCTTCAAAAAGGGTTTGTTAAAGTTAGCTGCTCACTAATGAGTATTCTTTAAGGTTTAACTAAAAATACATAAAAACAGAATTTTCTTTTAAAACAACAATATTAAAACAATTAGTCATTTTCTTTGTACCATGGAATTTTATATGTCCTAAAGCAACATATTACCACGTAAAATGTACACAATTGTTGCTTTTTGTTAGCTGCATATTTGTGCTGGTAGGTGGGCATTGATGGCAAACCTGAACACTGTGAGAGGTACTGTTTATACCATTTATTTTTTAATGTACCTGAAAGCAGATACTTGGAGTATTTGTGTCAATGCACTGACGTGAGAGTTTGGGAGGAACGTGAAAGGAGCTCATGGTTGAAAGCAGGCATGGCATCCTGGGCCGGAAAGGCTCTGCCTCTCCCAAAGTGCTTGAATAAACTCCCCGATAA
>NC_089879.1:1667500-1725000 GCF_040182565.1 Anser cygnoides | reverse complement strand
AGCATTATAAAAGCACTCCCTTAGCCCGTATTTCTGCACTTCCCGTGCCTGCTCAGCAAGGAGAATATCGTGACCTGTGGGAGAGCAAGAGACAACACCTGCACAATATCATCAAGTGCTCTGGTGTACTCTGATGGTTTTAATGTGGATTGCCTAATATTTATGTATCAATGTTTTTAGTTAAGTGTTTACTCATGCAATCGTATCTGCAGAGCAATATTCAGAAAATAGTAGGAGAGATGGTACAGGGCTTCTGCTGGGTCTCAAATGGGCACTGCAGGGTCTGTTGCAAGGACTTGCGTTCAGCAAAAATGCAGCTTAGAGCGGGAATTAGTTTTAACTGGGGTTATCGTCACTGCTGCATACTTCTGGTCAGTAGTTTTGAATACTATAGCATTTGCTTGAACGGTTGCTAGTTCTGTAGTGAAAATGCATTGCAGTTGAGCTTAAGTTATCTACAGATGAATGCAGAACGAGTGTAGGATGTTTTCTGTATCAGGGAAACAATGCAACGTTTTCAAGAAATACCACTCCTTTACTTGTGCCACTCACATACGTGCTAGACACAGAACCTCCAGTAATTTTTGTGATGGGTGGCATAGGGGTATGCTGGCGAGGAATAATATAAATAAATAAAAGATACATTATAGATAAGTACTTGTGGCTGCAGTCACCGCGTGCTGCCGCTGTGCCCCGCGGTGGGTGGCACGGAGCAGCCGCCTCCTGTGCAGCTGGGGAATCAGCAGAGATCCGTCTCGTCCTCGCCTGCAGTCCTGTGTTGTTGGATCTGAGGATAGGGGTGTGATCTATTTCAGGTATAAATGTTAATTTAGCTGATTAAATGCAGTCATCAGTAGGAAAGGATGTAGAAAACTATTGCATGAGACATCCGTATGATGCGATCAGGTGGTGGTGGCACGGGAAAGGATCGGTGTGGTAGTTACCACGTACAAACATCTGTTTGCTTGGGAGCGGTAGGAAGAGACCCTAGCTGGAGTCAAGGCTGGAAAAATATGCGGTAAGAAATTAGAGAACTACTAGTCAGAGCTCAGGAGATGAACATCAAAAGTAGATGTGCAGGCCTTTGTGTGTCTGTGCTCAGTAGCAGGCCAAGGCAGAGGGGGGTTGCTGAAATGCATCAGATTTACCCACCGGGGCACACACACCTCGTTCTACAGCGGCGTTATGTGGACAAAGATCGGCTCAAGCACATGTGCAAGCTAGCCAAAGTTTCAGACAGAATCAGTGAATGTTTGAGGTGTATCAGCTGCACCGAGGGCATCGGAGGCCGGCCGTGGAATGGCAGGGAAGGGCTGCTGGAGCGGTGGGAGATGCTACGCATAAAGGCACGGTGGGTGTGCTGATTTGATTCTGCAAGTAATTTTTTTTAAATATTTTTAAAAAATTAGGCTGATGCTTTTGATGCAGGGGATTTCCTTTAAATCTATGTTTTATAAATGGAGTCGCCATGTTTTTAACTGAGGAATTTCTGTCTAACTGTGGCTGTCCAGAACAACAGGCACAGAGGTGCTCGCAGGCCTTGGACTAGCTAGAAGTAGAATTCAGGTGAATACTGCTTTAATATCTCCATTATTTACCTATTTAAATTAAATATTATTTTGTTATAACTTTTCCTCTTTTTTTTAATAAACAGAGCTTTTACTGTAAAGTTGATGGTGAATTTTATAAATTCAGAACAGCGTACTTTAATTAGATTATCTTTGCATCTTCATTCATAAATATCAGAAAAATGCAAAATGGCCAACATCTTTGCTTTGATTCAGCTGTCTAAGTAGTCATAAACTATTATTTTCAGTTAGGCATGTTCTGTCTCTATACTCTATCAATATCATGCATGACAATGGCAACAATAAAAGTTCATAGTCTTTTCTCAAATGATTTTGCCAAAATGTTTGCAGCACCCCTGGTTTTAAGCAGTCTTTTTTTTTTTTTTTCCATTGTAATGATATGTATGGACTATTTTATAGTATATTACCATGCCATCTAAACTATATTTCTAGTAACCCCTTAATAGCAACTAATAATTGTTTTTTATTATTGTTATTATAGAGTACCACTAGTCAGGGACTTGCAGCCATTGTAAAACAGAAGAAAAGCATTTCATGATATGTCTCATAGGAAGAGCAAAATATAATCAAACAGTTAAAAACTTAGACAAGCATTTATCTTTTTTACATTCTGCTTGCTATTTTAGTCTGGGTTAGGGTAGCAGTGATTGTTAGTTATCAAATTAATTTTAGGTGACATACTTAATATGGGTTGAAAAGCCCAGTTAAATGTGAGGAGTTTCAAAATTATTAAAAGTTAACACTTGTGCTTGCATTAACTGTTTACATAGTTGCTTATTGTCAGCAAAAGTTCTTCAGCTTAAATGTCAATCTGCTCTTCCATGCCCTGAGAGCTAAATTAAGTTTTCCTGACTGGAAAACAAACTGGAAAATTTTTGAAGTGTTATGCTTGATATTTTTACTGATAATAATGATGGTGAAAACAGATAATCATAAAGACAAAAAAAGCTGTCCATGTACTACCCAAGGCAGGCTGCAAAAAAGATGGTGAGAAGGAGGTGATTGTTTGTTTTTTTGCATTTGCAAAAATCCTTGGAAAAAAAAAGTAGAGGAAAATATATTTTAAAAAAATAATAATAGCAATAGTAATTTAAAAAATAACTATAATAACTAGTATTACCAGTATTCAGAATTGAGGAAAAGGAAAGAAAATGACGGATCTTTAATCTCTCTTAGTCAGAGGGATTAAAAATGAGGTAAAATGAGACTGTGCATTTTACGAAGCTCTCTTGCCCCAAGAATTACGAAAGGAGAGGCCGAGGGAGACAGCAGCGACGGACCCTCCCCGCCTGGCGCTGCCTGCGGCACCCGGCCTGTCTGCTCACATCACCCGTCCCTCGCTGACACGACTGCTCTGGAAGTGCCTTGCTGGGTGGTAGTGAGCCACCGCGCTGCTGTGCGCTAATTGCCACCTTCAATTACGCTGCTAAGAAGTTATGATACAGCCAGCGTTAAAGTAAACTCGATTTTCACTCTGTTATCCTCACGGACGTAGCGTGTTTATATGGAGAATTAAGGTCTGGCAGGCTGTTGTGAGTGACCTCTGGAGCCACCAGGCATTAGCGGCAGGCCCGGTGCCGGTCCCTCCTTGCAGAGGCTTGTAACCGACCTGTAAATGCTGCTTTCAGGTCAGCGTGGCTTGGTGATGCGTTGTTGGGCCACTTACAATACTCGATAGGACTGATACCAAGGGACAGCGATGAGGTTTTTGTAGCAGTGATGTCCCAGAAGTTCACCACAGAGCGTCTGAAACAAAAGCCGTGACGGGAGCCCACCGCGGGTCTCGGCCGCCCGATCCTTTGGTCTGCCGGTGCCCCTGGCAGGGCTGTTACCTGCAGCTCCCGCTTCCATCAGAAATCTGGGAAGTGTACATCTTGCTGTAAGGCCTGACAAGTTCCTGATCGCTTAAATGAGAAGTAGCTTCCAGCGTTGAGCGTAACACGTGGGTTTTGGCAGAAGAGTGGTCGAGAGCCGGTAGCCTGAAGAGAAGGTCCTTGCAGGCCGCGTGTGCGTGCGCTGTAATCAGTGTGGGGGAAGGAGACGACTTCTGACTTTCCGAGGGACGCGGTTCAGTCGCTGCTCTGCCTGCCTCTGCCACTCGAGTTACGCCGTCATCCCGAACTCACGGATGTGTCAGGCGTTTCCAGACAGAGTGCGTGTGTTAATTTTTATGTGCGGATTTTACAGCATTTTCTAATGATACTTAGCAGCATAAAATGTTGGCACGCGTTGAAAACTGGTGAAAGTTCAGCCATCTAATTTGGGCAGGTTGTGCTTACAGGCACTAACACTTGCAGACAGTTTAATAACAGTATTTGGCAGTGTCTCTTAGAGCTGCTTAAACTAATTAATGCATTTGCTCCCTACAGGATGAAATTGAGCTTTCAGATACTTTTATAAAATGATGTGCATGATCGCTAAATATTTCATTATTTTGAACTATAACTTCTAGTGTTTTATGTCGGTGCAGATACAGTATATATTCTCTCATGAAAAATGCACAGTGGCTCTGGAAGGAGGATAATCTCTGTCCCTGCCTGTCGATGCATAATTGTTTTATTATGCCGTATTTTAGCCTGTTAAAAGGCACTCGATAGCTTGGCCGCGGCTCGGCGCGGTGACGTCGCGTGGTGCTCCCAGGGGCTCCGGTGCTGCTCCGTCCTGCCGTGGGGCTCGCATGGCTGCTCCTTCCTCCTCGACAGTTCGGGGTGCTCTGGGTCCCTGCACCACTGCTGACACGGAGGGGACCGAGGGGACCGGGGCTCGGGCCGCGGCAGCGCGCTCTCTGCTCATCGTGTGTCTAGGAGAGGGCACCAGGCGGTGACTGCCCGAAACCCGAGCGCTCAGGGTAGCGCTGATCTTGCTGGCTTGAAGAGAGGTTACAAAAACAACAAGTCGCGGCTTGGTTTGAAAGAAACCTTTCTGAAGAAATCACAGTAAACAAAATCTGTTTGCCTAAGGAAACCCTCCTAGCAATCAGCTAGTAACACAACTGCTTGTGCTAATGAACCCAAAGCTGTTAATGTGGTTTCTTCAGTTAAATTGATTCATGAATTTTGAAGAGAACATTATCTAATGAATTTTCTTTGAATAGAAAGCAATTAAAAGGACAAATCAGTCTGATTAACCCCAAAGTCACCCTACTGCCACAAATGGTGTACAGTTTGAAATTATATCATAAAAAACTAGAGCAGATTTGCTATCTCTTTGCCCTCTACTAATCCATGTAAATTAATGAACAACAAAGTTAATTTCTTTGATGACCCTTTTCTCGTATCACCTGGATTATGCTGATGTTTAATTTGCTTAATGTTATAATAAAGACTAAACAGATTTTTTCAATGAAGTGATTATCATTCCCTTCAGTTAAGAAGTGATTTTTATTATTTAACACATACATAATGGTGTATGGGTTTCCTTTAAGAACAAAATCACATTTTGCTATGTAACATAATCGATGTCTTTTTTGACAACTAAAGAAAGAAAATGTTTTTAATCAGTTTGTTTCTTTGCCAAAGCAGCAGACTGAAGCTCTCAACAGGGCAAGGGGGCCTCTTTTTTTTTTTTTTTTGTTCATATATGTTTGCCAGCTCTCTCGTCTCAGTAAGTTATTCACTAGTTAGATCTTCAAAGCTTTTACAAGTGACTTGGAACAGGTGCCCAACCCTGCTAAATCTTAGAGCGACTATTGGTTTTCCTTTTGTCAGATAATCCTGGGTTGGGAAGGTAAAACCCTGAAATACAGAAGGAAGCTGGTTCTAATGCATTTGCTTATTCATTATTTCAGCAATTGGAACACTTAGAAGCAATTTGCTGGTGAATTAAAATTAAAATAATGGAAGATACATTATTTTTTTCAGAGCCCTGTGTCATTAAGGATGTGCTGTACATTCAAGGTCACAGCTAGTCCTTACATTCTGTAATGTCTGGAATGCTGAGCAGTAGCTTGGGGGTCTCAACTATAAAATGCAGTCAGCCAGGATAATACCGAGTCCGCTGGCTCTAGGGCTTCTTCTGCCGTGTGTCCCAGCTGAAGTTGGAAATTAGCTGGAGATGCGAGGGCTTTGTAAAATAGGTAGAGCCGGTTATTTCTTCCCTTTTTAATTTGACTCTATGCTAATTTATACTCTGCCAATTTAATGGAAAAACCACATTGTATGAGTTAACAGGATAATTGTACTTGAAGCAAATTAAAAATATAGGAAAATCAAAGCCTTAAATCCTTTTTTATAGTGATCGGTTACTTGAAGTGCTCTTTCTAATAATCATGTATTTAAATATAGTAATATAGGATACAATAACAGGATGGTGTATTAGGGCTGTTTAAATTTAAATTAGAAAGTTGCTGTTGAGACTGCTTTGCATTGGGTGTTTTGAGTATTTCATCTTGTGTTTTTCAGCCATGCATATGAACAGTACTCCTTGTTTCTGCAGATTCGTTCACCAGGCAGGTTTTGTGGACGCTGCTGAGAGATGTGAAGTTTGGAGAGGCCATTTCTTACCAGAAATTAGCGGACCTAGCGGGCAACAGCAGAGCTGCAAGAGCAGTGGGAGGAGCAATGAGGAGCAATCCTGTAAGTTCACGTCAACTTTCAAATAAAGTTGATGGAAGATGGTGGATTTAGAGAGCTTTCTGGGCTAAATGTCATTAGATTAAATTTATCTGCTACGAAAACTGGTCTACCATGAGTAACAAGGTCAGTAAGTGTTTTTAATCAGCAATAATGCACAACCCAGTTTAATGTGATTTATGCCCTACCGTTTATGGTGTTAGATTTGGAAAAAAACATTACACTTCTTTTAATTCATCAGCGTATACCCATTTTGTTGTTTTCAAACTTTCTTACATATCAGGCGAGGGAAATCTTTTATCCCTCAGCACTGACATCATTTGACAGGGTGTGAGTAGCTTTGGATGTGTTGCCAGAGAGGATGGAGTGCTGTTATGGATGTATTTCTGAAAGTGTGGAAGAGGAGGGATTTTAGTTCACGTAGGTACACATTTGAATCAAATCCCTAATTTTTAACACTTTTTTCTCATGCACTGCAAAATAGATGTAAGTGGCATTTCTTCTTTAGATCAAGGTGAGCTGAATTTAAAGCAACTGGAGGAGGTAGTCCTCTAGGTGAGCCCGGTGGATTTTGGAAAAGGTGTTGCAGTACTTGGTCACTTTGTCCATCTTCCCAATCATTATCTTTCCCTTTTAGTAGTCAAGGGCTAGATTTTCAGACGTTATTTATGCACCTGAAACATGCTGATTACTCTAGGTGAAGTTAGTGAGAATCAGTGCCGCTGTGGGGGTCGTATCTTCTAGTTGGGCTGTGTTTGCCTGGATCCTGTTTGGGGAAGCTCCCTCCTGAATGAGAGTGTTTCTGGATGAGAGTCAGTGTATCATCCGCAGTGCAAGAGGCAGGAGGAGGGAGTCTGGTTCCCTAAAACCCCAGCGTTTGGGCTATAAAGGCCCCAGCTGTAGAAGCAGACCTCGAGAAGCAGTGGGCTCTGAACACCCCCTTAGGTGGGCAGATGCAAGGTGCCACGTGGGGCTGGTGCTGCCACCTCCAGCTGGCTTGTCACTGTGCAAAGGAGAGCAAAAGCGAGTGAAGAGAATGCCCCTATGTCTGGTTTTACACATTCCCTTGCAACTTGCCTTAAAAAAATAAAATAAAATAAAATAAAAACTTCTGTTTCTATTAATATCATTGCAGCCTTTTTTGCCCATTCTTCAACATATTTTTCCTCATTACCACTTGCCCTTAGCAACGTGTGTCTTTCCATACCCAAATACCTCTCTTTTTCTCCTGTGTTATACCTGCCATAATCTTTGACCTTCTGTGTTGTTTTTGCGTGCAGTTCTCCCAGTTTTTTCTTTAATAAGGCACATGTAAGACCACAGCATGTAGTTGCAAGGTGGATTCAGAAACCTGTTTTCACAAGAGATGGTGGCTCTCCATATAGCAATAATAAGGGTTGGGGTTTTTTAACAGTGCCATCACGCATTATCTTTATATTTCACTTCATTCATAAAATCAATCTGCATATTATGCATAGTCAGCCTGCATGCTCTGACTCATAGGTCTGAAGGACCATGTAAAGGTTTATATGCAAAATATGAGAAACGTACTGAAAAGGTGCTCCCACTGCAGTACAAAAGGACTGTATTTGTGTTTGCATGTGGAATATGCTTGAAATTACAGATTAACTACAGGAGATGTCTAGTAATAAAAATGTGTTTTGGAATAGGCAGAGCTGTCATTACAGTACTGATTTTTTTATCATCAGCTTTCTATTATGAGATATTGGAGTAGTATTATATTAATAGAGCTCTTTTTTCCCCTAAAGCTATACGTTACTACCTATAATACTATTAAAAAATTCTGCTGTGGACAGAAACCACCATAGCCATAGTATGGAGTGGGAAATAACAAAAATAAGATAGGACCTATTTAAAAAAAATGCAGTAGCTTTGCTGTATATTTTCAGAACTATTTTCATCCTTCCTCACAGGGGAAAAAGCAGGAATTTTCACACCACAACCTGCTGTTACCGCTGCTTTGGATGCTGCTGCTCCACTGCAGCCTGAGGGCAAAGCAGGGTACATTTCTAGGCGATAGCAATTACATATCCTTTTGCACAACACTATATTGTTATTCTTTGAGAACTGTTTCCTGTAGGTTTGCATTGTATTGCCTTATCTTAATGTACACCATATTATATTGGAAAGCATTCCATCATATTAAAATAGTTTGTATTGTCAAGTACAATACAGTGTATTGACGGAACGTAGCTTTATGCTGCTTCTATGAACTGTCTCATATGAAAATCAGATATACACTTAAAACATCACTGTGTACTTCTTTATTGAGCTTGGAAGCTTAAACCCATTAGACATTATGCTAGTTTAAATGGCAGTGTGCTACATGTATCGAATTTTAGAATACCCATGAACATTGTACATGTTATAAACACACTTGAAGTCTGTTTATCAGATGAGGTATTGGGCTTTAAATCTAACTAAACAGATCATTAAACTGAATACGTCATGAGAATTGCAGCATCATTAAAATATCAGCAAAGAATTTAAAGAACTGCAGTGTTAACAACTGCTACACCTGTAATAAGAGCTTCAAGATATAAATACTGGTTTTGAGTAGTGTTTGCCTCAAAATTGTTGCAGAAATGTGATGTTCTGTTAAGCAGAAGATCAGTAATTTCTTTCCACAGGAGAGAAGCTGAAACTTTGGTGAGTATTTTTATTAATGATTTCTGCAGAAGCTATGCAAAATAGTAAGTTGTTTGCACCTTGAGATACTTCCTTGATTAAAGGACTAAATTATAAGCACGATGACTAAATTATAAATGTGATTTAATGAGGATAGTGCTATCAGTAAAAATGAGGGCTCAGAATAAAGCGGAGGTGTATGTAGAGCCTGACATTGCACTGCTACTCAAATATATTGACAAAATTGTGTATCTTACATTTTTCCAGAAAATACCAGAACATTTCTCCCTTCTACAAATCATGGGTTGGTGTTTAATTTTGGTAGTGTGCATTCTACAGGTTTCCCTTTGTAGTGGGGTTGCTTCACATAATTCATACAATGACCTTCAACTTTATGAGAAGGTGGAATAGGTGCCAGCAGCAGCTGAAAGATGCGACATCTTTGCCTCAATTTATGCCAAGGACATGGCGGGGATGGCTCACCTTTTGCAAGAAAAACTTCAAATAGTTTACTGCAGTTCAGATTGATTGCAAGGTCTGTGGTCCTCAAAGGGAACCCATAAAGTTCAATTAAAAATCTCATTAGACTAGTATAGGAGGATCAAAAAGAAATCACAGAGACTCATGGGAAATGGCGAATGTTGGGCTGATTAGTCCAAGGCCATCCTAAATGACTGTTCTGTGGCTTAAATAAGACGTCTTCAGCGGTCTGTTAACAGCAGTAATAGCTGCATACGGTTTTTTATATTCTATCCGATTGCCGATTGCGCTATTGTTTAGGCTAAAAGCGATCTGCGTGCCCAGGCGCTAAGTTCGATCTATCGAAAGTCGCGGGTATTATTCAGCCGAAATGTTTTAAACGTTTGAGAGTGAAAGGAGTAATTGTGCATTTATGAGAAGACTGTGAAGTATGGATTTGAAATGTTGCAAACACATAAAACTACTTGTGCATTAATTCCTTAGGTGGCTAGCAATAAAGTTGAACCCATGCTGGTTCGCATTACAGTATTTGTTTCTGTAAGGGAATAGGGGGAGAAAAAGCAATAGGACGTGAGCAAACTGAAAGATTATTTTTTGCTAAGTGTGATTCTTGTTGTATGTTATAACTTGATATTTCAGCTGTTTCCATTATGGCCTGGCTGATCTATTTTTGACAGTTTGGCAGTTTTCTGTAAGTCTCCAGTCCATCAGGCAGTATAATAGGACGGTCGGTTTTCCATTGCGTCAAATTGAAAACTCTTAACAAGCGGAGCACCGCGGCGGAGCGCCGCTCTGTTTCATCCTCAGACGGAATTTGCTAAATGCAGTTCAAAGGCAATCGATACCTTGTGCAGGGAGTTTTTTTCCCCACCTTTTTCTAAACAAACGCATTATTGAGGAGTTAGTTTATTCACAGATTGCCATGAGCGTTAATGACCGCCCGAGTCTTGTTCTGCCAGTCACCCAGATGGCTGTTGATAAAGATTTAGCATCATGTTCTGAGTGTCAGGGCTGTCAGTAGTGCTGAACCATTTGACCAGAAGAAAAAACGCACAGGGAGCTATTGATTACAGCTTCTCAGTGTCACTTGTTCACCAGGATTTAGGTATTGATGAGGCTGCGAGTGAAAACAAGCTCTTTCCCTTGTGGGCCTCTACCCAGAAGAACAAAAGCAAAGTTGGAGAAAATATTCAGCTGGTGCCCGAATCAGAGGGATTCCGCTATTGATTGAAGGGCCCCTTCATGTTATTTTTGTTGGAGACAAATCTGTGGGTTTGGAAGTTTTATAGCATTTGAGATAGGGTCTGTGTAAGTGATGGATTCATGTATTAGATGAATTAGATTTCACAGCATGAAGATTTCAGTGGAGCTATAATATTATGAGCTGCTTGGTTATTGATAAAAATTACATTAAATGTGGCTGAGGCATTAAAGCTCCAGACTAGGGTAGTACTCCCTCTAAAATGTCCTTAGGGCCCTAATAAATTTTAGCAGGTTTAATTATTTTAGTAGTCTGAAAGTTGTCACCACAATTAAGCCAAACTGAAGCAATGTTCAATATTTTTAAATTACGGAGCTGATAGGGCTTTTGTAATGCATTTTCTTTTTTACCCAATACTACGGAGAATGACGCATGGGCTTGCGCACATTAGGACAAACTTGGTATGAAATCCTTTATTTCAGGCTTGGAAGATGCTGTATTTATTTCACACCCTTCATCTCAGTGGCTGCATTTTCCAGCCACAGCGTTTCAACTAGCAGTAAAGCAGTGTTACTGCAGCTCTGCTAGCTCAACACCCTGCCCTAAAAAAGGCGGCTCAGGAGTTCCTCCGCGTGTTCTGTCCCGTGGCAGTGGCAAATCGCTACTCCTTTGCAACGGGAGAGTATCCTGGCAGAGATCTGAGATTCCCTGTTTCTCCTGGAGATCCACACCTGGGCCAAATTTCCTCCTCCACGTATGGCATGATGCTGAGCAGCTGAGCCACACATCCCTGAGGCTGCGATCCGTCCTGCACCAACACGGGAAACCTGAGGCCCTCGGCATGTGCCAGCTCTCTGGCTGCAGGTGACCCTGCTCCACCTGAAAATAGAATAGTTTTTTTTCAGCTTGAGCACACCTTCCATTTTCTTATACAACTTAGCAGGAGAAGGTGCAGCTAGAAAGGTGTCAACTTATTTCCCTGACAAAATTCCCCTGCAAACAGACCCCTGGCCCGGGGTCTTTGCAGCCTCCAAGCGGTTGCAGGGAACTGGCTCACAAAGAGGGTTTGGCCCCTTGTCCATAGCAAGATTTACATCTCTACTGCCAAAATACTCCGATTCATTTTTTCTATTGTTAAAGAATTGCAAATTAACCTTGGATATTTTTTACAGTGCATTATGGTTCGTTACTGCTTTGTCACTCAAGAAAATCTGCCAGCAGTAACTGGTGCGAGTGACTTGTAAAGCCAGAGAAATCCCCAAACAAAAAAACACTTGCAAAACCAACAACTTTAAAGAAGTCATAAACCAAGCATGTGATGGCGATCTAGAGGAAAGATTTTATTGGTACTCGCTGGAGTTGTCATGGATGCATAATTCACTTGTGGCATTGCCAACTCCAAATAAAGCAGCTATTTATAAGCATTTTTTATTAAACCTTGATTAACAATAAGCACCTATGTGTATTCCCTTGTAATGTGATAGCCTTTGGGCTGAGATTGAGATTTTAAATTTCAGCCATTGAAATTACTTAACCAAAACAAAAGAGCCCCCAAAAAAACAGTTTATGAAGGTCTGGCCCGTAGCTGTCCAGCTGCTTTGAGGTCTGGGTCTTCGACTCAAATATGAGCACAGCCGGAACTTTGCTGAAATAAATATGAAGTGTGGTAAAAACAAGTCAGTATAAAGGATGTAATTTGCCTATGCATATGTGTATATATAAATAAAAGTACGTATTTTTACTTAAAATACCTATTCTGTGAAAAGAAAAAAAAAAAAAGAAAACACTTTTTAGTAAATTATTCTCACAGTTCTATCATTACAATTGAATTACTCTGGAGGTACCAAAACAAAAACTGCATGATTAAAGATGATGTATTGCATTTCTTATGATGTGTACTTCAACTATCATAATCGCCTGCAATAAAAAAAAAGTGTTTATGTACAAGTCTACATTATCAGTCTATTATGTAACTTCTTGCATTGATTTTTCAGAATCCCTGACATTTGGCTATAAATGATACAAAGTAGAAGGCATGAGAAGAAGTTCTTCAATTGGTTAGGTGTGAATTAAATCTCTCCTGTTGTAGGTTTTAAAAATTCACAACCCATTTTGGATTGACTTGCTGTTAAATAATAAATAATGCCATGTTCTTATATGGAATTTTTCAGCGGTGCACGTCGAGGTGCTATAGAGAGAAGAGGAATTTGCTGAGGGAGCCGAGGCTCAGGAAGCTCACTCGTGGAAGTGCTGTTCTCACGTTTTCAGTGATCCCTGTTCCAGAAATATGACCTCTCCTAATGATTGTTAATAATGGTCCTGAACCTCCGTGCTGTCCTTGTGTGTGTTTTGAGGTGTCATTGGTCATAGATGTCTCGTTGTTGTAAACACAAGCTTGTTGCAAAAGCGTGCATGGCTGCATGTGCTGCATGCGTTCTGAAAGATCCTCCTTGCTTTTCCCATATGAAACATCCCGTCTGACCTAAGTGCTGCCTGCACAGAAGCATCGTCTTGCAGGAGCAAGGGAGGGAGGGCACCTCACGTCCCTGGGCACATCACTGCCCTGCAGGGGATGGGGGCTCGGTGCTGTGGCTCCGCGGTGTCCCCAGAGCCATGAACCAGGGGCGATTCTGCTCCAAGTGCATGCGGGGTCATGCAGTGTGCCTGCTGGTGGGAAACAACTGCCAGCGCTCTTGAGAACGTGGGCAACATGACAATAATTCATCAAATTAACTCCAAGTCATTAGATAGGCGTGGGCCGGTGTCCTGTGGGCGCCCAGGCTGAGGTTTTTGCCAGGGCTCATTCCTCCCGATGCTGTTTTTTCCCTCCGAGCCAGGTACGTGGTCGGAACACACCGTCACAGCAGGGCAGTTGGTGCCCAGCGCCCGCTCCGGCAGTGGAGCAGAGCAGACAGAAGCGAGAGGCCCTGATGCTGTCCGGCAGGCTGCCAGGGTGGGCTTTAACGCGGATGTTTAAATCCGTGCCGCCGCTAGCACGGTGAAGGCGAACGCTGCTGCGGTAGCGGATTTATTGGGTGCAGCCCTTTTCCTCGCTGGTCTTCTCCAGCCACCACTTTGCATCACCCTTCGCTTCCTTTCTTATTTTTGTGTGTGTTGCAGATCCCGATTATAATACCGTGCCACAGGGTGATTCGCAGCAGCGGGCAGACCGGCAACTACGGAGGAGGGAACCTTATGAAAGAGTGGCTTTTGTCGCACGAGAAGCTCCAGAAAGAGAAGTTAGCATATTGATGCGGCTCAGCCACAGCTGCTCGACTGCCAAGGCACACAGCCGCGGATACTTGGCTTATAACAAGCTCTCAGAGCACCCAGCAGAATTCAGAAAAATGGTAAATATTTGAGTGACATATAAATATAATGCAACATCCGAAGTGAAATGTGTGGTGGCACCACTATATTAAAAAAGCAGGATGCGTCCTAGGGGATGCAGCTCATATGCCCTTTCTTGTTTTTACATTTTACAGCAGAATGACTACAGCGGTCCAGGCCTGTTGTGCGTGTATTTTGTTCCCATCCCCAGTCCTGTTTTGTTCTATTTTTAATGTCCATTAAAGCAAGGGTAGGGGAGAGGGAGGGGCATGGCAAATGCGAGGTGCAAGCGTCCCTCTAAGGAAGCATCTGGCTCGCCGAGGGGCCAGCCCGCGCCTCCCTGCTCCTGCCCCGCCTGGCGCGCTTGTCCCCCTGCCAGCCCTGGTGCCAGGACTCCCCTCCTCTCTTTGATGTTTGCGCTGCTGAAATGCTGTTTTACGTAAACACTGCTTAATGGAGCACATTGAGATGCAGTCAAAAGGAAGCGGCTATTGAATCGCTTGTTCGCGGCTTTTCTTTTCGGATCCTGAGAGGTGCTCAAGGCAGGAATAAAAATTTTGCTTTTGTGAATGTTGCAAAAAGCAGGTGGAGCTGTAGGTGCTGGCAAGTTGTATGAGAATATTTAAAATGAGCAGTTAGATGAGCGCAAGCTGGACAAAATATTAAAAAGCTCATCGTAGCTGCATCTTCATCAGCAGTGCCTTTCCTTAAGTGTTTGAATTTCTCCTTAGATTTTTGCAGTTCTCCATTACATGAAGCTTTATTTCCTGTAGTCTCTCTGAAGAAAGGATTCAAGAGATGTTAAAGCTAAATTCTGAGGTGGTTTAAAAAGGGTTCTCTGAAAGTGCGAGCCACCAGAAGCTGAAATTTTCAGTGTGGGAATCATAAATTCCAACATGGAAATACTGATTTTTTTATGTGTTTTATCATATTTTCATAGGCGTCTCTTTAGAAATGCTATTGCTAACCAAGAAATTATTGTGTTACAATGCTTTAGTTAATGTAGTATTGTTGATACCTCAGAATTACTTCAATAAAAAAACTGCTTTGCATGTACGAGTGTCTTTGTATATGTTTATAAATAAAACACAGTATATGATATATGGAGAAAATAAACTATACCCAACTGTACAATATAAAGCTGTATTTTTATCAAGGGTTTCTGGTGGCAATATAAACCACGAAAGCAAAGCTCAAGTGGTTTGTACGTGTCACCAGAACCCTGAGATAAAAATATAGCCTTATAATATGTACAGTTTGGGTGTATTTTACTTTCTTTTGTAACATATGATACTAACAAAAGAACGCAGTATCAAGCAAACTTTAACCTTTTTCACATTTACATCCCTTGCTATTTTTTGTGTCGCATTTACATTTGCTCTTTCATGTGCCTATCTGTATTTTTGCCCACACAGTGAACCTCAGCGCTGGTTTCCAGGGGGTAAGTCCGTGGCCAGGCGGGCACCCAACTCCCGCGGGAAGTCATGCTCAGAGCTGGCTGCTCTCAGTCCATCCACGAGGCCGTGTGGTGCTGTGAGTGTTCGCCACCCGGTGACATGGGGGCACTTGCATGTGGTGGCGGTGGCACTGTCACCAGCAGTGTCGCCTTTGTTTGGGAGCATCGACAGGGGGCTGTCCCCAGCCAAAAAGAAAGACACAGAGCCCACAGGGACTGATTTGGGGGTTTTCTCGGCCCCCTCACAGCAGTGCTGGTGCCGGCCCCAAGTCGCCTGCAGCCTGCTCTGGGTGGAGGTCATGGCAGTTTATGAAAACACCGAAGTGGGGAAAAGATATTAAAACACAGGCATCCGAATACATACCTCTATATACGCATGCACATAGGGAAAAAAAAAAAAAAAAACACTCGGAACAAGACAGCTATGTTCTTTTTGCCTGGAATTGGGTTCCTCTGACCTATCAAGTTTCCTCCCATTCAGCCTTGCAGTGCTTTGAACTGCTGACATTGAGACACTGTGCAGCCAGGCACGACAGCTGGCTCTGCAGCATCTAATACCAACACATGCTGTTTTAGCCCATTTCCAGAGACTAAGATAATGAAAGATTCAAAAATAATATTTGTTTTGGCAGAACTACATTTATAATGAAATAGATGCCCTTGACCATGGAAGAAACTGAATTTTGCGGTGGGTCATTCTCCCCCCTCCCTTTTTTTTCCATACAAAACATGCTCTACAGCCAGTCTAAGGCCAATGGAAATATTTAAAAGGAATATGTTGTATTTCCTGGGTCAGATTTACAGCAGCATTGCAGCGACACTGGTTGTACTGTTTTATGCTGGAATGAAAAATGCAGATTGCATCCTATGTATCAATACCAAATGGTAAAGGGCCCCAGGCTCAGGGATTGTTACAGATCACTTTCTTGCAAGCAGAGTTTGCAACGTAATGAGCTCATACTGTAAGCATCTTAAACAGAAAACCAGTTCATTGTAGATATCAGGCCATTTTTAGATATTTGCCCAAATCTTCTTCTCTCTGCTCATGCAACAAGCTCATTTAGAATTAGAGGAATTAGTCATCGGATGAAGGCCAGAATTATTTGCCCCATAAAGTTGCCATTTAATTTTTCTAAACAGTTCTCAAGCACCACACTCCTCTAAAGTGGTACTTGATATTTGCTGTACAGCATATCGGTTGAGTGATGAACAGTGATGTGGTTGGTAGGACAGCGTTATCACTTTCCAAATGCATTAAGTTGTAGACAAGGGGCAGTAATTTTAATCTACTGTTTCTGTAAACATCATAGATCATTATTTCTTCCAGAGATAGATTATTACATTTAATCATTTTTTCCCGTGTTTTACCAAATCTAAAAATCATAATATTTATAGTATGTATTGCACCCCGGTCAAAGATGCACGTTGCATTAAAATGTTTATTTGCTGTGATAGGTGGTGCTGAAGACCTGCTTTCCTTTAAAGAAAATGCGATAAAAAATAAACTCACAGAAAGATTGCTTAAAAACTTAAAGCGCAGTAATCCAATGGGAGCCCTGTAAGATTTATGTACTATTTCAAGAGTAATTGCTCAGTAAGAATCTTATAGGAATGTAAAAAATCCTCAAAGAATTGCATTTACAGATTTAATTGTAATTCCTTTTATATTCCTGCAGAAATTGAACAGAAATGCCAGTCGAAGGCTTCTCTTTAAAACTCCCTGCCCTTGCTGGGTTGCTGTGCGCCTCCGGTCGGTGCTACCATGGCTGGATTTAAAAACAATGGAAAATATTACGGGCGGTACACTCACTTGCCATTACGGCAGACAGGATATTTCAGTTACACTGATGTGCAAACACAGCTTGTCAAAGATCCACGTACTATTTTTGTTTCAAATAACATGCACAGGATACGAGTAACAAATAAATAATACTTAATTCGTGCCTTGAAAAGGTAGCATTTTTCGCAGTTTTTTTTTTTCTTTTTTTTTTCCTAGCAAAACCTGTAATCTCTCCCTGTTTTATGGGCTGGACTTCCAGACGATTTGCTCTTAATATTGCTATTTTTGTGGTGCCCTCTTCTTGCCGAAGCAGAAATCTGATTTCTTTTTCCCCATGTTTCTGTTGTTCTGGGGTGGGGGGCAGCGAGCAGGGGCGGCCTCGGCCCCGGCACCATCGCTTTGCCGCCGAGGCTCCATCCTTTCGCCCCTTATCAGCCCTCCCGGGGCTGATCCAGACCAGCCCGCGGCCCGTGTGAAGTAACGGGCGGGTGGCAGCGGAGCAGGGCTGGGGCTGGACCCGGCGGCACCGGCGGGCGACAGCGGGGCGGTCTGGGCTCCATCAGCCTCGCGCCGCGGCCGGGCCTGTCCGCGCGGGGCCGGCCGGGGAGCCTGGGCCTGGTAGCGGGGCCACGAGGTGAAAATTGACGTGAGCGCGGCACGCTGGCAGCCCCTGTGATTGATGAAAGGATATTGTTAACGAGCCTTTAAAGTTTCTCGTTAATGGTCGCTTGCTTTTTTTTTTTTTTCCATTGAAAAAAGCCAGAAGAAAAAAAAAAAAAATTTCCACATGAGCAGTAATTAAGATCGATCCCATACAGTACGTCGAGTTATCAATTTTTAAAACCCCTTTAAGTGCTGTACATGGTTCTTTTAAACAGCGCTTTTCATTTGGTGCTGGAGCGCGCGGGCCAGCCCCAGCACCGCAGGCTGCCCTGCGCGATGGCCCGTGCCACCGGTGTAGCCGCGGCTGCCAGCGGCACTCAGGCCACGTGCCTGCAAAGCTGAGGAGCACGGTGCTGCCGAGGAGCACCATGTTCGGTCACGTCCAAGCTCTGCCAACCCCGCAGGACCAGGCCCCAGCCGCGGCCATGCTCCAGCTGGGGCCTGGTGTCTGCTGGGGCCTGCGTTCGGTGGAAATAACCCTCAGCCTCACCCATGTGGAGAGCACGAGGTGGCTGCTGAGGTGGTGTAGTTCCACATGGAAGACGGCTTGGTTGAAAGGTGGACATTTCAGCCGCCCTTCAGTTTGTCTCTGTGCTCATCACATGGCTCGGCGCAGCCGGCCGGCTGGCAGCACACACTGGGGCAGTAGCCACAGCAGGCCAGGACACGGGCGGCAGCCATCACAGGGATTTTCTTGTGCAGAGTCAGGCTTGATTTGAGTCTTTAAAGCTTTAAAGTCAAGCAAGCAGAGTGAAACGCCATCGTGTTTCCATTTGTGCACAAAGTATTGGCTTGAAAAATCACTGATTTTATTTATTGTATTTGCTATCATGGCTTGTCTTATGTAGGAAGTTTGACATAGATTATGGCCCAGAGTTTTTAAAATTTAAGTCTCAAATATGATCCTCGTGCCTGCTTTTGTTGAGCAAGTACATGCTACATGTTTTTTTAAAACAGCGTCACCGTGCCCAGAGAGGCTGTGGATGCCCCATCCCTGGAGGTGTCGAGGCCAGGCTGGATGGGACCTTGGCCAACCTGATCTAGGGGGCGGCATGCCTGCCTGTGGCAGGGGGGTTGGAGTTGGATGATCTTTAAGGTCCCTTCCAACGCAAGCCATTCTGTGATTCTATGACGATGTTTGAATGCAGATTTAATTTTCGGAGCAATGGGCAAGCAGCAGTCCTTCAGTGCTTAAATGACAATACGGCTGCGGTACAATTAAATGCTTTCTTTATAATGCTCAATGAAAACATGCCCTTCTCCTTTCTGAACAAAGTGCTCACAAGCAAACTGTAACCAAAAGACCACTTTGTAGTTACGGATAACCTCCTTGTAAGGGGCTCGGGGTAGCACTTCACTCACATGCACGTCTGGGAGCTTCTGTTGGTAGATCTGCCAAGAGATCGAGAGTTTTCCAAGAATAATCTGGCTATGGTAGCATGCCCCGTTGTACTGCACCATCACTGGTAGGTGGAGTAGAAGCGTTGCGGGAGCAACCTCTGTGCTCCCCATGCGGGAGCAGGGATGTCGGCAGGGATGCATGTCGGCAGGGCTGGCCGGGCCGCACTCTGCTCCGCTCACTGGGCCCCAGCACCGAGTTTTGGCTGCAGCACAGCCCCGGCCATGTTGGAGAAAGAGAAAGCAAATCCCCTCCGTTTGATCTGGAAGCTGCAGGAAGCTGTCCTTAACACGGTCCCTCGGGCCCGTGCTGCTGTAGCGGTTATGTCTCCTTGCAAGGCTTTCTGAAGCAGGCTTATTGCATAGAAATTAGTGAGGAGGGAGAGCACTGCGTGTGTCAGGACCCCTGCTTGCTCTTTGTGAAATGGAAAAGAGAGGCGTGAGCATAGAGCCTGGTTGAAACTCAGACCCACGCCTGATTTCCACTAGTAGGAGTGGTTTTGGGGCTGGGTTTTGTGTTTTTATCTTTATCCAAACAGCGTCATCCTTCTCAGCACCGCCGTTCACCACCGTTCGCAAGGCGGAGGCACAAGCACTTGAGAAGGCACAATGCACAAAAGCACAATCTGTCCTTCCAGCAGCAATCAGACACCAAAAATACCTGGCAGAGACATAGAACAGCTGAGGGCAAAGGGACCAGTGCATGTTTGTACTGTGGCGATATCTGCGTAGCAGCCAGCGCGGGTGCAAACCTTGCACTAATGGCACCGTGTGAGTAACGAAAGGGGAGTGCCTGCTCCCGAGCCCTAGGAAAACCACCCGTACAAGGAATGAGTTCTGCTGAGCTACGTTCAGTATGGCCAAAATCGAACTGGGAAGTAAAGGCAAAAATTGAAATTTAACTGATATACTGCTCATGAAAGTCGCTTCAACTGCCGTCAATGTATTTTGCAGCAGAAATGATGGTGCAAATGCAGGAAAGTGCAAAAAGAAGGGCACTCAATTGAAGTTTGAACCTCCGAATGTTGCTTGGTTTGGAGATCACCTCTGTAGCCACAGCAGCAACACTGGGAGGCTGCAAACTGAAGAAACATTTGTGTGCTCCAGCAACTGTCTTACACCACGTTTGTCCTCTAAAAAGAGCAGACTAAAAATACCCTGAGTTCCTGCAGAAGGCACTGTTTGAGAGGGAGCAGGCCGTTAATTGAGCGGTTGCTTGTCTCCAGCTCAGTAATCAGTCTTCCCGCACCGCCGTTCCTGATGACCAGCAAACTGTCTCCAACCTTCTGGTTGTCAAGAAAATTGTGACAAGGCAAATGTCGGATCATGTGGAGCCTTCTGAATTTTTTGACCCCTTCAATCTGTTTTCCAGTCCTGGTATGGCAAAGAAGCTGTGATGGACTAATTGCTTGTCTCTTTTCTCCGGGCAGAGGATAAAGACCAGGTACATCATCTGATTCCTTTAGATTAGCAGCATCCTCTATTTCACAGGCTTACATCCTTATGTCGACCACTGCAGGCTTGCTCTGGACAAGCTGCCTTTTTGCCAAAGTCAGAGCTGAAAATGTTGAGGTCCGTTGAGGTCCTGCAGTATTCTCTCTGATGGGGCTCCTGTGAATCTGGTTCGAGCAGTATAATGCAGGCTGCGGTGTATGTATGACTCAAAAAAAAAAAAAAAAAAGGTTAAAAAGGTTTGATTCATCTTTACCAAAACAAAACGTACTGCAGCTGCTGAGAGGAAAAGATAGTTTGAACATGTTGCACTTCCATTTCTTGTTCCAACCTCTGTGATATACTTTTAGGTAGAATACTCTGTATTTAGAGTGACCTTCATAACCATTGGTCTTGATTTTATTAAATTGCCCTGCTCTGTACACTGCAGCTGGTATCCGGGACAGTTGTTTTCTTGGGCTTTCTCTTAAATTGTTTCCTGCCAATGTCAGTAAAACGATATGAGAATTGTGGAGTTAGGTGCACTTTTAAAACTGTAGAACGAGTTTTCTATGGAAAATTGGAAAAATTTCTGTTTGGGAACTATAGGGAAAAACTCTGTGAAAATTTAGATTCTAGTCCTCTTTTCCATGCTACGTAGCTTATCTCATTTGTTTTGGAAAATGAAAGAAGATAATAACATTTGGTTCAGCTGGAAATTTGTTTATTTTTGGCCTTGAAAAATCTCATTATAAATGACTCTTGCCATTTGCTTAAGACCTGGGGGTACTGCAGCACCCTGGGAAAGAGCCTCCAAAACTTGGAAAACATCAAAACTTTATCAAATAATTGCGCATATCCTGGACTTCAGTAGGGAGCCTGTTGAGCACTTCAGTTGAAATGCGTCACGTTTCCTTAGTACTTCGGACAATTGCAACATTTGACTGTTGCCAAACAGACTCGAGCTGGGGAGGAACTAAAACACAGAGCCTTACACGATGCTGAAGCGGCACCAGCGATGGGTAAAACCGCCTGAAAACCTCAGAGCCAAATTGTGCCTGGAAAACAAAAGATGGTGCGCTGTATCTGCGCGTCGTGAGCTGCCTTTTCGTGTTTAATGCCTGGAAATGTGGTCCGTAGTCTGTGTGTGGATGGGTGACTCGCCAGTAGGCCCTGTCCTGGTGGAGAGCATCCTCATGGGCCCTGCACAAGTCCCTCACCGGTCTCTGAAGGACGAAGCCAGCACAGCAGGACAGCACTGGAGGTCGGGGCTTACGTCCTGGTGTCAGCTTCTGGTGACAACGAGCGGAACGCCGGTCAGCCACGTCGTGCATGGAAGACGCCTACACCTCAGCCCGTTAATTGCGCCTGAGCTGTGTTTGTGTCTCAAAAGCAATTTCTTTAAACCCATACAGATGTCGGGGGTGGAGAAGATGTTAAAGCTTGACCGCTGAGAAACAGAAACCCTTCTGTTGATGATGCGCCTTCAGCTACAGCCCTCAGAGCCGATTTTGTCTACTTGTGTGTTTTGGAAAGCTTTGGGTGCGTTTGCAGCGGCTTATATGCAAATAACGAAAGCCCCGTGCATTTATCTCTTTGTAAGAATCATATGTATGCGTATGTAAATGCAGCTGGTAATTGCACGCAGCCCTCTGGCTCCTGGTGAGCTGCCAGCGTGACCCTCCGTGTCAGAAAGCTTGCGCATCACGGCTTTAAAGAGGGTGCTGCCGAGTGGGAGCCGCTGCGCGCTCAGCGGGGGGCGGCAGGATCGGCAGCGGGGGCTGGAGGCGCTCACGCTTGCCGGGGAGCACCACAAAACTCCTCCAGCCCTCCTGCACAAACGCAGCGGAACTTTTCCGAGCGCACAGTCCACATTATCCCTACGCTACGTTTTAGTTTAAGCATTAAAATTCAAGGTCTAAATACGTAGTTTTAAATTGGAGACGAGTATATGCACGTTGCAAATGTAGATGTATCTTGCTGAGTACACAGCCCATAAAATATGTAGTGTAAGATCACTCATTTATTTAAAGACGCTTTTTACTTCAGATAGAAAATGACACAAATCTAAATATTACAATGCAAAGTAATGTGTAACTGTCTGTATGTTATAGCCTTAACACTATACTTCTGATGCAGAAGAGATATAGCAGCTGCACTTTAATTTCAAGCAAATTGATCCCAGATGTAAATGTTGTTTTGTTCCATGGAAGATAGTGCACAGGTAAAGCAAATATCATTGGTTTATAGTCCAACAGAGTGTTGCAACAGGATCCAGCCTCTTCTGCCTGGGCACACATAAAAGCCTGGTGGCTGCGACAGAGGAGAATGCCTGAAAAGGATACCATAAAAAGAGATAGCTTTGCTTTTTACCCTTTAAGAATACAGCCACCTGTGATCTAAGCAGCTGTTTTGAAGCCAGGAAAGCTTCTCGGTTTGTCAATTATCCTGCAGGCAAAATCTAAATTTGGCTTGTTTTCCATTTCTTTCACTTCACATTTTGGAGGAGCATTTTTCTCCCACTGTAGTTATGTTTGACGTAAAAATAAAAAAAAATAAAATAAAAAATGCTATATTTACTGACTCAGTAAGCCACTCCTTTCAAACTAAAAATAGTAATAGTAATTGTGCTTCACTTTGCCTAGAGATACCCCTAAGTCAGTGGCACCACCGGCAAGGTATAAACAGCGTAATGGCTTCTTTGCCATCCCCAGCATATAGAGAACAGCAAGAAGGCCAAATATCCTACTGTTGCAGTTCTTCTTTTGAACAACAAGATAAAAAAATTAAAAAAAAAAAAAAAAAGGGCTACCTGTTTGCTGGCAGAGGAAGAACTCACAGAGGCGTTCACCCCACGGTTGCTTCCCAGTGAATTCCCACTGCTCCGTGAACTCCCCCGTGGCAAGAGAGGCTCCCTTAGGCCAGTTATTCCTCCTCTTTTCGAACGAAGGACCGGCCGTGTGCTGCTGCCTCTCCTGCATCCATTCCCACGTGGGCCGGTCAGTGCCGAGGACAAGGCCCCGAGGAGCGGTGCTGGTGCTGGGAGCACTCCGCTCCCCTGCTGACCCCTTCCTTCCCCCCCTCCGTGAGCTGGGTAACTCACGGCTGGTCTGTCTTGCCTTTGTTCTCCGTCACTTTTAGGTCAGCACCGTGCGGGCAGGTTTACTGGCTTTGCGATGGGTGTGATTTAGTTAAATCCGGGGAACGTTGTGTTTGGCTGCTTGTAAGTCATCACGGTGTGAATTGGTGTTTAACTGATTGAAGTCGAGCGTCTGGGAGCTCCCCGGCTTGATGGCTGCTCTGATTTAATGCTACTTCCTTCTGAACCAGCCTAGGTGAAGCAGTGCACAGGTTGTGCACTGGATGCAATCTTTCAAATGCCAAAATCTCTGAAGAAAAGTGCATATAAAGGTGTTACTGAGGGGCAGGCACTAGACAAAACTGTGGTGCTTTTGCACAACAAAATTTTTTCCTATATACATCGCGTAGGGTTGACTGAATCTGGCAGAGATGTATAACATATATGACCCTATGTAGCAACTTCTGCAGGCATTTCAGAGTTGGACATATTGACCATATCCTGCATTCCTTACTCGGAAGAAACCTGCCAAGAGGTCAATGCGAATCTCGACTGGTCGATTTACTGAGGCTTTGGATCGCTATTTCTGCATGTGCTTGCAGCACGCACCTTTGGACAGGATGCGGTTTTACGGAGGGTAGCATCCAGCCAGGCCAGGCGAGGTGCTGCCGGTGCTCTGCGGGGCTGAGCAGAGGTCGTGGCGTGCGCTCAGCCTGACAGAGCTGCCGGATAATAGCAGGGCACTTACCTCAAATCACAGGTTGTGAAAACTGACATTTCCATCCAAATTACTCCAATAGCCAACTGTTCCCCGGTGCAACTTCTTCTGTAAGTGACATGGTGACAGTGATCCAGAAATTTAACTTGCTGTTGTCTCGTTCCAAGTGGAATTATGAAGTTTGTGACATGCATTAGGAGGATGGCTCCTGGTCGCAGCCGGGGCTTTGTGTGTGTGTGTGTGTGTGTGTGTGTGATTAATCACAGGGCGAGCACAGACCCCGGGAAGTTTTGTCAGCTCAGGAGAGCTGTCCCTGCTTGTGAACCAGCTCCTTCTGACTCCTCTTCTCCTCGTCTCCCATTGTCTGAGCGAAGAGCCACCGCTCCACTGAAGTTTTCCTGGCATCTCGTCGGTGCCTGAGATTTTTGTACATCTCTCTCTTTAATTACAATGTGCAGATCATCTGTGCTTGACATGTGAGTACCTGATGGTCACATTTCTCTGCTCCCTCCTCTCCTCAGGGATGCCTCTTGGATTCATTTTTTTCACAGCTTGCCTTTCATTGCAAGTTACCTTTTAAATTTCTCTCCAACCTTTAAAGCAGGAGACCTTTTCTGTTCATAAAATAGGCCAGCAGATTTTGTGATTCGTGCTGTTTGGCATACACAGGCTGAAATCACGTATAATTTTTGCCGGATTTTTATTTCTGTTTTACATGGTAAGCCATAAAACCTGATCCTCTCTGCAACAGATAGCTCCAGTGCCAAATGCTGGAGACAAAGCATTTGAAGGTGGGCCACCTGCCCGTGCCTTAGAGGCTCCTGGACAAACCTCCACCGATGTCCTGCCACCGCCGAGCAGGACAGCAAAACTTGAGGTAGGTCCTTGGACGCCTTGGTGGCACCTTCCAGGAGAAGGCCGCAGGGCCCACCCAACAGTCAGGCTGGGAGAGATCAGGACACGGTGGGGTCAGGCTGTGGGGCCCCTTCATTCTACCCCATCCCTCTGTGGAGAAGCTGGATGAGGACGTGGATCCTACCTGAAGCTCAGTACACACCTTGTGAACCAAAACCGGAGATGGGCCTGAGCCCCGGCTGTGGGTTGGGACATCCACGAGCGGGATAACCGTCACCAGCTGGATCTCACCTTGGCTTACAGTCATCTTCCCTTAAACTCATCTTTGTAACTTGATAACCAGCAAATATATCAGTCAGTTATTAAGGAAAACGCAATTACAAAGTTGTGTTTATCTACATTTCTTTGAGGAAAAACTAGGCCTCATTATTGCTATCACAGTCAGAAGAATAATTAATGTCAAGCTTTATAGAGAATTCATTACCTCCTTGGACAGGGAACAACTCTAACCATATTTTGCAGGCACAATTTCAGAAGAAAAAATACAGTCTGTGCTAGATGTCTGTGAGTCATGGTCTTCCTTGCCTGACAACAGAAGTCAATAAAACCAAACAGACAGACTGTTTGTGGCTTCGACACCATGTACCATCCGTCAGTGAAGACATTCTGTTAAATTAAGGTTCTTCTACCATTTTCAAATTAAATTCTCGTGGAAACATTGCATCTCAAATTCACTGGAAATGATGTATAACCGATATGCTCAGAGGTTGGTTATTAGGGTATACTGTCAGCCTGGAATATCATCCTGCCCAAAGCTTGCACTTTGATCTCTCTTCCAAGTTTCTGGAAGTTAATCCTGATCCTCGTTGAATCCCTGGGCTTGGATGAGGTTCATTCCTGCTTTTGGACCCACAACAACCCAATAATCTCCAGAGGTTTATAAGACCATGAAAGCTTCTTCAGTCTTCAGAAATGTCACCTAGTTACACCGCACCTTATTTTATGGTATCGGTTGGCCTTGGTTGAATCTTTCAATAAATTCCTTTTAAATCTGACTTTATGGCTTTCCACCTGCAAGGAAATGCAACCTCATGGACAGACTGCTGTTTGTTTATATTAATTTCTGAAGATGTGTCCATCTATTGAAAAATGGTCTAAGCAAGACTGTGGAAATTGCAGCTAAACAGAGGTGAGGATTAGCTTTGTCCCAGAAAAAAAAAAAAAAATATATATATATATATTTGTTTATTCCTTATCATTATCTGAAGTCTCCAAATAATTTATGTACATTTGTTTCAAAGCAGTTCCATGATGTCATGGCCAATTAAATGTGACTTTGATACCCACATTAAAGATAATGAGATGATTCAAAACAACTTTGTAATAGTAAATATTTCTTCACACTTACAGAAGGGTCACATCAATATAAACAACCTTGAAACCAGAAAACAACATGAGAAAACTCAGACATGAAATGACCTAGTTGTTAAATTCCCTGAAGTGGGCCTACTTCGGTAGGCAGACAGGTGTATTTCCACTGCTGGAAATACAAAATCTGGGGTGATACTTCTACCTTGCACAAGCATTTCTGGACACTGCATGACCCCGCCAGGAGCTCCTGGTTGCCTCAAGGTGCTTCTACACAAAGCAGAAATGCTGAAAAAGGAACCTTGCTCAAAAAGTGATAATGAAGTTTGTGTGCAAAGCTGTCAAAGAAAGGGTGAAAAATGACCAGATCTCAGAAAAGAAGTTTAAAGGTTAGGCGTGAAGGAGACTTCACAGTTACTATTATAGAGACTGCACAGGCTTTTGATGCAAAAATGAAAACCAACCAGTTTAGAAAATATTAAACTAACTTCTGGAGTTTCAGGGAACACCACTTCCTCTTTTGTCTGAACTAACGGCTTTAAATCTCCCACGGTCTCGTCAGAGAGAGAAGCATGGCTACCAGTTTTGGGCTGAAGGAGATATGCTGTAAAATAGTGGTTTTCATTAAGATGAATCACGGCAAAAGTAACAAAAATGTGCTTTGATATAACCGTGAATAGAGGCTTAACTGCACAATGCTGCCTTTTTTTTTTTTTTTTTGAATTCTGAGTGTCTCTTATTTGTTTTGTGTTTCTTCATGATGCCAACAATAAAAATAATGTTTGGCTGCTAAGTGAACAAGTGTGCTAAAAAAGGGCTTTGTAGCACTTGGAAGCTGCTTGCCAGCAGGTGACTGTTTTGGGGAGGCAGAAAGGGGAAAGCTTCTCTTGTTTTATTCTCAAGGGCTGAAATTTAATTCTTGGAACAAGACTCATATTTTATTTCTTATCAAAACTCTCATCTCCAAAATTGTGAGCACACAATTATAAATAAGAAAAGGAAAAAAAGAAAAAAGAAAAAAAAAAAGAAAAAGAAAAAGAAAGAGAAAGAGAAAAAGAAAAAAAAAAGAAAAAGAGAAAGAGAAAGAGAAAGAGAAAGAGAAAGAGAAAGAGAGAAAAAAGAAAAAGAAAAAGAAAAAGAAAAAGAAAAAGAAAAAGAAAAAGAAAAAGAAAAAGAAAAAGAAAAAGAAAAAGAAAAAGAAAAAGAAAGAAAAAGAAAAAGAAAAAGAAAAAGAAAAAGAAAAAGAAAAAGAAAAAGAAAAAGAAAAAGAAAAAAAAGAAAAAGAAAAAGAAAAAGAAAAAGAAAAAGAAAAAGAAAAAGAAAAAGAAAAAGAAAAAGAAAAAGAAAAAGAAAAAGAAAAAGAAAAAGAAAAAAAGAAAAAGAAAAAGAAAAAGAAAAAGAAAAAGAAAAAGAAAAGAAAAAAAGAAAAAAAAGAAAAAGAAGAAAAGAAAAGAGAAAGAAAAAGATGCAGCCCATCAAGCGTTGCAGTGAGGGTTATTTATAGAAGATCTCTGCCTTTTGTCAGATTTGTGGGCTAACGATGTTCTTCCAGAATAAAACGTATTCTGTGCAGCAGAAGAGGAAGAGTCCTGCGGAGAGTGTGCGTATAAGCTAATGTCAACAAGACTGCTGTGGCAGAAAATGCTGTTGAACAAAATCCACAACAATCTAATCATGATCTCTGGTAGTCAGTGAGATCTGTGTGAGAAGACGTTGCATAAAGCAGACACATCCAGGAAATAATGCCTGTCCAGTGCGGCCAGATGGAGTGGGTATATCCTGACAAAGCATTTGTTTTAATAAATGTTCAATTAAAATTATTTCTGTAGTGCAAGCATGGTCCAGAAGTAGTATGGGAATTAATAAGATTGCTGATAGAAATAAACATAAAGATAATTGTGCACTAGTTAAGAACAATGGTTAGAAAAAAAATAAATCTTCAGTATTTCCTATAGGATTATTTTGTCTATGTACAAAGCAGAAAATATTAGTTTAAGCTAGACTAAAATGATGGCTTTAAAGTTCTAGCTCTTTTTTACACCAAAAAAAAAAAAAAAAAAAAACACCCAAAGCAGTGCCTGCTCTTCCTGTGCCTATGCAACGCATCGGCAGTCTGCGGGTTCATATACATACAGTAACTGAGGAAAAACTCCACTAGAAACTTTTATCTGTAGTATAACATATACACCACCTAATCAAAAGTTTATGACAGGAGAAATCTCAGATGAACAGAGGAAGATTTTTCTGCTTTATACCTTGATACAACCCCGTTTATGTGAGAATTTGGGCGTACGTGAATCCCATATGAAGTGAGCAGAGCTTTTAAATAGGGGAAATTTTGTATGTGCTTAAGTGTTGCCTTAGATGGCGTCCAAACAGATGCTTAGCAGCAGGTTTTATTTTATTAGCTACAACTTGGGCTTCATTGCCGTGTGAGTTTGACTTTTTCTTATCAAAATGCCACGTGTCCTAGGTTCGGGTGTTCAGCACGTGCTTGTGGTGTGTTTGCAGCCCTCCCGCTTAAATCCAGAAACAGCCCCAGTGCTGGGGGTGGAAGGCACGTTGAGACAAACAGAAGTTACGTGTGGCAGTGTCCGGGATGAACGTGGCACTTGTTAACAGAGAGCCTGGAAATGCCAGAGCTGAAAAGGTTAAGTTCACAATTTATTTTTAAAGCAAGAGACTTGGCGTTTGTCTGGCAAAATCATATAATGCACAGTTCGGGGGGGGTTGGAGGTGCTTGGTTTACTTCAGTAGTTAGACCTGAGTGGTTTTCACAGATCTTTTCAGTATATTTTGAATTTTCTTTCTGCATGTGTGCAGGTGAGGATTTTTAATGCACACAAACGCTCCTCAAAAGTAGACGTCGGGCTTCACGTGCGTGTATAACCGATGGTGCATTTCATTTTGCACGTGCTGGCTTTCACCCCATGGTGTTTCCAGCAGGGTAGGCTGGGATGCTGGCCCACACGTGGCAAACCCCGCTGCCTGTGGCAAACCCCACTGGTTGCGGCAGGGGTCCCGGGGGGTCCCGCTCTGGCACCGAGGCAAATAAGCACGGCTGGGAGCCTGGGACAGTGCCGCGTACGTGGTTACGCTGTGATAAGAGAAAACCAAATTTAAGTTCCACCCAGTCAATAAACCTTAAAACAGCTGAGCACCTCTAGAAATAAGGCTTCGGAGAGGTGTCTGTGACCCAGAAAGAAAGAGTTTAGCAACGTCTAAAATTCCTGCGCGTTTTTTCCTGCTCGACCTGCTGCTTCAATGCTGTGGCTGCTACTTTGGGTCTCTTCCTTAAAGGTGGTCGCCCAGGGTCGCCCCTGCCCAGGCCGCCCCTGCCCATGGCGATAGTGCCCACGGTGAGGCAGGGGCCCCGGGAGGCCCCCGCTGTGCCCAGCCGCCCGGCCCTGCTCCTAGTTTCAGCACCCACAGCATGCAGGCAGCCGGCATCCAGCCCAGCAGGCCTTCCCCTGCAGTGTTTCCCCCGGAGCACCCACAGCCACGGCGCTGGCTCCTCCGGGCTGCTAAGGCACCAGCAGAAGCACTATTACCTTTTATCATTTTTAATGAATCAATCAACCTGATATTTTTGAACTTTTCACCTGGCAACCTGGGTGCCTGTTAACCCTTCCAGTGAAGGCTAAGCCAGCCTGCAAATACTCGATGCTGAAATTCAAGCTGGCGACGTACCCAGAGGGGAAGGGACATGTTGGAACAGACTTAAATAAGAAATACATTGAATGAATTAAAATATGCTCTGTTTTCCACAATACCTGCAAACAGAGGAGCCAAAGCCCAGCTGAGAAGGTGCTTGAGAGGAGCCACATGCCAAGGCCGCCCTTGGCAGTGCTTCGTGCCATGGGTGAAAGGCAATGCGTACATCTCCACGGGCCTCCACACTGCCCTCAGTGTTCAAATCATTTGTGACAATGCAATTAGTTCCTTTCTAGTGACTAAATATTTCAGATTGTCCAAATTTGCTCATGAGAAATACTTTCAGGTCTAAATTATCACACGAAGTGTTAAAAAGTTTGGCTCTTCTCTCCTCTCTCTCTTAGGCACGCGTTAGCTGAGTATGTTTAAAGCAAATGCATCTTCCCAGCGCCTCCAAAATGAAGAAATAAATAAATAAATAGGAAAAAAAAAAAAAAGAAGAAGAAGGGCTGGTAATTTAGTACTAGAAAGTTAATTCAGAAGACCTCTAACCTTCAAACCACCACGTGACTATTGATTTTCAATATTGCCGGGGTCCGTGCCACCCTAAGCGTGTAGTTCAGCAGATTCAGAACAGTTTGTCCCTTATCAGCTGGGTCCCCGAGTACTTGTGCATTAAGACAACAAATGTCGGCGGCTCGCGGCGCGTCACATGGCAGCCGGGCGGACGTGCCGGGCTTCTAATGAAGCGGGGCCCTCGGCGAGCACGGCCGCGGCCCCGGCACCGCACCGGGCTCCTCCTGCCCCAGTGCCCGGGGAAGGAAGGAGGGGGACGGGGGCTCGCCGAGCTCCGCACCCCGCCACCGCCACGCGGGTGGAGCGTGGGCGCTGCTTGCAGCGACGTGGGGTCGCCGAGGAACATGGCCCTCGCACCACGGCGTCATGCTGAGCGCTACATTTTATTGCATTTTATTGCAGTATATTATATTATAAGATATTACGTTATTATATCATACCATATAGATCGTATATTATATTGTATTGTATTGTATTATCTTGCGTTATATTGTATTATATGTATTATATTTATTATATTATTATTTATATTGTATTATATTCCATTAAATTACATTACATTACCTATATTACATTATATTCCATTATATCTCAAGGTTTCTAAACCCTCTGTTTTTCCCCCCAAGAAGCAAATGAAGATGGAAACACGGGTAATGCTCGAAGACACTCTGGAGTCCTGATATGCCGTGTGCCTGGATTACGCAGTAATACCAGGACATGCTACTTTAAACACCTTCCTCCTTTCGTAATCACCAATTAGTCAAATCAGCAGCGGTGCCCTGATGAGCTGCAGGCCACGCGTGCGGCGCAGCAACCTTCCCGGCTTGGATGAAGATGTGCTTTAACCCGCACACCTAAAAAAGACTTCAGCCGTCCCCCCTCGCAGCTGTATTGATTATTGAAAATGTTACATCCCGGGGAGGAAAATGTCATTGCTTTAAATACCAGCATTAACGGTTGGTAAAAGTTCTTTTTCACCGAGGTGCGTGCGATGAAGAAAAATTAAACAATGGAAAAAATGGAGAAATATATGGAATTAAAAAAAAAAAAAAATCATTTGCACGTTAATTCAACCAAGAAGGAGCTTCGCTCCCTGAACTAAGTGGCTTAAAAGCAAACACATCTCATACTGGACTTTTTACTGGAACGGTGAAATATATAATGAAATTCAACAAGGAAACTGGAAAAACAGCCAAATTGGTGCAGCAAAGTGGTTAATAGGATCATTAGCCGACTCGCTGTATTTTTTTGGACATTGTGTGCCTGTACCGTAGTCCTCGAGAGCAGATTGCAGGAACAGGCTGACAGTTACCCGCTAACTCAGCAGTGCTGGGTGCAAACTGCCATCTTCCTGTGGATTTACAGCTGCCACTTCTGCTACTTCAATTAGTTCTATAGCACACAGATGTTGCTTAAATGTTGCTGCTAATGATACTGCAATAAGCGTAAGATTCATGCCATATTTTGAGGCACGTAAATTTCTCAAGTGGCACAATTAAAGTGGAAATATTAGGTGGGGAGAACTTGGCAGTCTCTCGAACTTGGAAAGCGCACCCGCTATGCAATAATGGGTCAAAAATTCATTCAAGTTTTACTGCTGTTCAGAGTTTTAAAAGACTTTTCACAGTTGAATGCAAAGTAGTAAAAAGCAGAGTATTAGGAAATGAGAATGCTGTTCTGTTATTCAGACATGACTTTTAATTTCAAATTGAAATCACATGCCTACTTTCGCTGCCATTGCTGCGTGTTGCAATGCCGCACTCGAAAGATGCATTTGAAAGTGTAAGGAATAAATGAAAAGTTTTCATTAATAATGATTTAATTGCTCCGGCTGTGCTAAGGTTCAGCATGTCAGTTGTGTTAGGGGAAAAAAAAAAAAAATTGTTTCCCAAATCACACACAGAGACAGCATCAATCATTTCCGAAGCCAGATGTAGCCTCCAAACTGCAGCCTGACAACACATCTCATGTTTGTGCAGCCACCAAGCAATTATTCTTTCCATTATATCTCCCAATGACAGATCTCCAAACCCAGGGCTGTAAAAATTAGAGTTTGGGCTTATACATTTGTGTCAGGTCTTAAAAAAAAATAAGAAAACTTATCATGGCTGCAGTGTTTATGAGCTTGTCAAAGTACATGTACATAATTTTCATCAAAATTTCTTTTACCTCATTTCCAATCCTTCAGGATTAGATTTATCAGCAGCTCATTCGGCAGAGCGCTGTGCACGCGTCCAACCGGCTTTCCCACGTGAGAGCAGGACTTCAGAGGAGAGCCTCTTGTTTTGACCGTGCTTGTGAAACCTGCAAGCTTTTCTTCACCTCAAATATTTTTCTTCAGCTCGTGCTCAGATTGTTTTTAAGGTACTGCCTTGGGGTGTCCAACAAATTTGAGGTGTAATTATTAAAAGCAGTTTTAAAGCTCTGTCTCAGTTGGAGCTTGAGGAATTGTGCATCTCAATGAATACATTTTGATGGGAAAGAAGTAGTTGTGACAGCACTAAATTGGGAGGCAAACCCAAAGAAAGACAGCTGAAGATCCAAAGATTATTTTTGTTTAATGTTTTATTTATTTATACCGAGAAAAGATTAGCAGACTGTTTTTAAAACTTCCAGTACACACAGCATTTAAAGGATGAAGTTACATGTTTAGAGAAGCAAAATACGGATGCGTCAGGCAAGCAGGCATCAGTGCATTGTGTCTAAATTGCTCATTTTCTCCCAACATGCCCGAACGTCACCATTTCTCTGCGTGGTTCCGTCCCACTCCTGGTTTGGATTATTTAACAGCAAATTTTACAGATGTCAGCTTTCCCTTGTTCCACAGCGATGAGGTTGCAGCTGGCCTGGGAGCGATGACTCCTGCGAGAGCAGGGCATGCGTTATGCCAGCGGTGGGGAGATCCACTGCCCGGCAGCGCTCCTGGCATCCTCCTCGCCCCCTCTTTGCCCCTTTGTGAGCCCAGCAGTGACGGCACGTCCCGGAGGAGGAGGTGACAGAAGGGGACGCACGTGTCCCTGGTGGGAAGGGTTTGAAGGCCTCTGCCAAAAAGCATCTCTACTTCTCCATCCTGTTGTTGCGCGGCGTCTCACCCTTCGGCCTGGCTGTCGATACATCCTCGCGCCGCGTCAGGGTGCAGTATACGTTTTCAATAGGTTGCTTGTTCCCCAGCTGACCTGTTGGCCAAGGAAAATCATTTGATTCGAAATAATTATTTCATATTGAGCCGGATTTACTAAATAATTTTCATTTCTGTGAATGGCCTTGACGCCAGGATCAAATGGATTTGGTCACTGATTGATTCGTTTACATTTTTAACACCGGGTATTCAGCTCGACTTGACATGAATTACTCAGCGTATGCCAAAAATCCATGATTTTTCACAATAAATTAAAAATTAACCTTAATCCCACAGGTTTATATTTCTTTGCCATTTACCAGATATGGAGTGTCCAACGGGAAAGCGGCTTCCACTAAATACAAAAAAAAAAAAAAAAAAGGGTATTTCAAATATTTTCTGTATGAAATTCCTTCGAGCAAAAAAAATGAGCAATTCATCCCCACTGCCAGCAAGTCGAGGCGTGGGAGCTTCCAGCTGCATCCAGCCCCTCCGCCACCTGCAGAGCAGCACCGGGCTGGCCAGGCTGGGCCCCGCTCCCCTCTGCACTGGCCCTACGGCACCCCCGCGCCTCGCCCAGCCCTTCTTGATTCAGCCCAGCTCCGCTCCTGCTGAGCTCCACCAGAAGTTCCCGTGGCTTCGCCTGCGCCTGGTCTCACGGCGCTGTGCGGGATGTTAGCTGTGCTGGCTCACGTGGAGATGCTCGATGCTCCTCCGATGTCCAAAAGGAGATGCTCGGTGTGTCCTGCCTCTCTGAAAGCCGGTTTGTGTTAAGCTACCTTTTTGAAAATGCCCTTCGAAATTTTATCAGCCGGGAGCCCTGGCTATTAACGGCTTTCCTCCCTCTGCGAACGCAGACATTAATTCACAAACAGTCATCCGTGGTTTTCCCAGCACTGATAAATCTGCGTACTGTGGGCTTCACTGTGCAGTAACGTAACTGAAATTTAATTTCTGCAGATGGAATTTGTTTTAAAACTAAACCTAGTTTTGAAGGAAAAAAAAAAATAAAAAATGAACAAAACTTTTAATGTCAGTTTTCAGGAAGAAGGCCACAGAGGTCTCTGATTCATATGCATGAAAGTGGAGTCAACATGTGATGATAATTTTATGGGATTTCCAAAAAAAGAATGCCCTTTCCATAGATAATTTATTGTTTCTGTGATTCATCAAAGCTTTTTGTCCTCCAGCACACGAGTGGTCACCTGTGATTTACACACCAGAGGAGTCAGTAGGTCCAAACCGGAGCAGAAAAAGGCAGCTTTGCTCCAAGTATCACGTACGAACTCCTCGTCTAAGTAGCTGCGGCGATATCAGAGCTGTAACTTAATGCATGGCAAAGTTGCCGTGGGATTACGCTCTGATTTACTCAGCAATGCTATATGGGGGGAGGTAGAAAAAAATAAAATCAAATCTCTGTGGTTACACAGCGTCGGGGGGCCCGAGCACCCCGCTGCCCGCCTCGGGCAGGACTCGGAGAGCAGCGCCGGGCACAAGGAGAGAGGACGGGCTCCTGGTCATGCTGACAATGATTTTGTAACTTCTTCCCGTCCTGACTTTGGCAGTTTGTTTCTCATTTCAAATACCCTTTGTAATCTATCAGGATATATAGGCCAGTCTTATTCCCCCCCCCTCGCTCCAGCCTATGTCCTCTTTCTATTTAGGAATTAATTATGATGCTATCTCGTATAACTCATTAGTATCAATTAATTCTTTCCCTTTCATGATTTTATATAGCTAAATTAGATTGCCACTTAGGAACCTGATAATCAGTATTGGGCTCATTTAGCCATTTCTTTTCTCCCTTCTCCACCCAGTTTCTTTGGGGGCTGTGTGGGGGCACCCCCGGCTCCGATCCCAGGCTCTGGCCACTCGGCAGTGTTAACACATCCATCTGAATTTTCAGTTTTTCACTTTTTATTTTGGGGCTGTGTAAGACGTTGTTCTTGCTTTATCAGAATGAATAGGGAATACCCTACTTCCAGCAGTTGGCCAAGCCACCGTGAATTATCTTCCCCTTAAACTCCCCGTGGGGACAGACAGGAGCACCAAGGGAGATGTGCGTTTTCCTCGTTCATCTTGGTGGGGTGTTCGCTCTGAAATCACAGCATTGCTGGCATCCATGTGTCCGTATTTAACTGCTTCACTGCTTACTGGCACACCACTTCCATTCAGGGGAAAAAAAACAGTGATATGATTGAATATATCTGGCAGGACCTGATATTCCCACTCATTTTGACTCGGATCCAGCAGCAGCAAAGGCAATTAAATAACAAGTTTTCTCCGGCAAAATGAGTTGCAAAATGCCCCCAGCTGCATGATGTAGGAAATACACCTTGACTTTGCTAATTGCTGGCACGCCTGTACCTGGCTGCGACGCTGCCCGAGGAAGTTCACACGACCAGGACGCCTGCACGTGTCGCAAGCCACCAAAGCGCACTGCACAGCTCCAGCTGGGGTGGTTTGTCCTGCGAGGCAGAGCCTCAGCCCCTGAGCTGCGTGCTGCCACGGTGCTTGGCTCGCGTGGCTGAGCGAGGTGGCAAAAGCGAGTGGATTTGCCTTGTTGGAAGCACGCAGACGTCATCGGCCTCCCTGCAGCAAAACGATGCTCCAAACACTGCTGCAGTCAGCCACAAGCAGTGCTCGGGCTCAGCTTTCGTTGTAAATACAGGCCAGGCTGTTGTAAGTGCACATTAGTCTAAGTGAGATAGCCAAATGTAGCTTACAAACGGAATTCCAGGAGATCAGCCCATGCTAAAGAGGACTCTAAAGTAGAGCTGCTGCCCTGGGCAGACCCCAAAGTGCCACGAGCAGCCGAGCACCAGCAGTGGCTCAGGGCAGCCGTCCCGGGGCACCTGCTCCCCAGCATCACAGCATGGCCACCAAAGGGGGGCATTTTTTAAAAAAGATGGAGCTAAAAGCAAAATAAATAAAAAAAATAAAAAATAAAAATAAAAATAAATAAAAATAAAAATAAAAATAAAAATAAAAATAAAAATAAAAATAAAAATAAAAAATAAAATAAAAAAAAAATAAAAATAAAAATAAAAATAAAAATAAAAATAAAAATAAAAATAAAATAAAAATAAAAATAAAAATAAAAATAAAAATAAAAATAAAAATAAAAATAAAAATAAAAATAAAAATAAAAATAAAAATAAAAATAAAAATAAAAATAAAAATAAAAATAAAAATAAAAATAAAAATAAAAATAAAAATAAAGCAGTGTTAGATAAGTTACTGTAGGCTGCAACACGCACATACCTGTATATGTAAATACAGTAAAGAAAGATGATAACTGGTGTCTTTTCCATCGCCCAGTAATGTAAAAGTACTTCTGACAGAAGTACCCACACTTCAGGAGAAGGTTTTATCTGAAACCAGTGTCCAGCATTGGTTTTTCCTACAGCAACTTTGGGAGAGCCCAGGCTGCTCCCCAGGGGCTGCTGCAAGTGACTGCATTGATCCCCGCTTTTATTGTTTCCACATCCACTGACAGATCAAACAACGGGAACGGGGACGGCAGCGGCAGCAGGAGGAGTCTGCTGGGAAAGGCGACTTACGCACATCGCTTTTAATAAGCAGCATAAGGAGTGTAATTGCTAAATCTGAATTAAGCGGTATATGGGTCAAGCAAAGAAAGAAGGATGGATTTCTGTGGAAGGAGAGGGAAAGTAAAAAGGCTGAGGGCCACATGGTAACTCTGATTCCTCAGGTATTCAGATCTGCAGCCTTCTCCCTCCCCCTGGCCCAAACACCCACTCTGGGAGGTTGCAAGGGAGAAAACAGAAGGAAAAAGAGAAAGGGAGGAAAAAAAGAAAGTAAAACTTTACCAAGAGGAATTAAAAAAAAAAAAAAAAAAAAAAGGAGAAAGCTACAAGTCAGTTTCCATGAAAACTTAAGGAAAATGTTATCTAAAACCTAATCAGGATGGCCTCATATAAATTATTGGTTTCAAATGTGATTTTCACTAAAAATAAGGAGAAAGCTCTATCCAGTCTAGCTTTTTTGCTTTTTTTTTTTTTTTTTTTTTTCCCCAAAATGCCTATTTGTTGTCCTAAGGAGAGATTATTCTCATTATTAACAAATGTTAATTATTATTCTTCACATCAAGGATTTTTTTTTTCTGAATATGCATTTCTTTTGGCAGATCAGGGTGCTGACCTTCATTAATTTAACTATTTTCATTCGTGTATGCTGTTATATTTAGTATTCATTTATATTTCTATGTCTATGAAAATGCTCGATGTTGCATTCCCCTTAGTATCATGAGGTGTCAAGTTCTTTTGGAAGGCAATAGGAGTTCAATAACACTGCAGTGAGAACGGCTTTAATTTCACCAGCTACACAGCCCCACCTAAAAAGTGCTGGACGCAAAAGAAGTATGCTTCTCTAAGCATCTTATGCATGTCAAGTTAAGAGATTAAGTTAATAAGTTAATAAAGCAAAGGAGATATTATAATCAACTAATAAAGTATTGAATAGATGTTTTCTGGTCACCATGTCTTTCAAGATGCTAAAACTAGTAGATCTCATCCTTTCAAATCTATTTTTCATTCATAGACATAGAGAGGAAAACATTTTCTGTTCTTCCAGCTCCCAGTCAGGTTTTCAGTTTCGAGTGAATTAGTCATTGACCTGAACCAGCCAAATACGTTGAAATGAACAAAAAATTCTGTGCCCTTGGAGTAATCACTGTCACAAGGTTTATCACTATAAGGGAGAAGGGCCAGATCTCAGGTAGGGCGGAGAGGGGAGCCCGTCCCACCAGCAGCAAGGCTTTCCCACTCAGTGGCTATTATTGACCTGCAGTGTATAAATATTTAATCTTCACATTAAAAATATGGGGCAGAACAGCCATTACAGCCTGACAATGAAAAGGCTTTCTCTTTTGATCATGTCAGAAGACTGCAAGACAAGGGTTGTTTTATTAAGGTAACGAGAAAATTTTAAATGATGGAAGAAAACAATGTAAATTTGACCTTGAGGTGGTCCAGTTGTGACTGCTGAAGTGTTAATTTTAGCACCCAAACCTGTTGTTCCTGCTTTCCTTTATATTCGAATTTACTATAGGAGCAGTGTGAAGTACAGGCAGCTCACACAAACCAGAATTATTTATGTCAGTTTCCATTAAGAATGGAAAATTTCAGCATAGAAAAAAAAAAAAAAAATCATTACTTTCCTATCCCTGGCTAATATTGTGGCATCCCTATAGCATGAAGGTGCCATGTCCTTGTCCTTGCTTAGCAAGCTCCAGCAAGCTGGCCTGAAAGCACGTCCTCTACTCTATTGATCTGTGGGAGATGAGGCTGTTCAAAGACACCTCGCACCCTGTTGCAAGGCTTGGTAGAAAACATTGTCCTGGTATGCTTCTTCTGGTTATTTCCCTCATATTTGGGCCAGCACCTGGAGAGCATGTGTGGATGATTTGCTTCTGCTAACTGCTGACCAGGATTTAAAAAAAAAAAAAAAAAAAAGTTTTAAAATGATCTATTGCAGATTTTTTGCATTTACATCAGCAACATAAACACTCTGGGTAGCTAATTGCACTAATATGTGTCTATTACTCTTTGAGCCATTCCAGTTTCTTGGTTGTGACATTTCACAGCTATTGAAAGCAGAGCATTTTGGACATCTTTATGTGCAATACCGTAAAGATGGTTTGCTAGGACACCACATCTCAGAAACACGGCTTGCAGGCTGTGTTTCTGCTGTGCTCAGAGCAGGTCCCTCAGGTCCCTCCCCAGAGCTAAGTGGGGACAGTGGGCAGCCAAGGCTTGGCATAGACCTACCTAAGGCAGCTAGCCTGCAACTGCATTTCAGCAGGTCAGTAAATACTGCTTTAGAAATGAAAACTAAAAGGTCTACAAGTACTTTCTCCATGAAAAACAATGTTTTTTCAACAATTTCTTTTTATGTTTTGATAAACAGCAGGACTTCTCAAAGGTTCCTGCACAGCAGCCTCTTAAGGTTCTCCCATCCATACTGACTACGCATGACACCCACAGCAAACCGCAGTGTGTGGGCTGGCACAAGCCGATGCAGCACTGAACAAGGGAGAAGCATTTGTTTTCCAGGCTCCCCTCTGTGCTACCTGGGATCTGGCCCCTTCTTCCTACAGAAGAACGGGATAGCAGTTCTTGCATGCTGTCTTACCTAGAGGTAACCACTAGTTTTGCCGGCCTGCTGCAATGGTCTTGATTTCTCATCCAACAGTAACAGAAAGCAAACACAAACCATTCTGCGAAGCAGCATCCAAACAGCACTGCAGCTTTTGGCAGCTCAGGCTGCTTGGGGATGCAATGTGGCAAAAGCACTCACGCAAGTGCCTGGTCCCCAAGTGACGCAGACATGGCACCATGAACTGAAAATAAAGCAGAAGTGAATGAGAAATGTGGATGCTGAACAGTGGGGAAGCCCTCCAGCCCTTGACAGTACAGTACAAGCAAGAAAACCCCAAAATTATTTTCTTGACACCCTGCTCTAACTGGAATGTTTTATGGAGATTTTAGTAGTTGATTTAAATTCCACAAAATTCAATAGTAATTTTTTTTTTATTTTCCTCCCACCTCTTTCCATAAAAAAAAGATTTAGTCCATCGCTCCTGCAAGCACATATCAATCAGAGCGTATGCGGTGCCTGAGCAGCGATGAGTTACGTTGCAGGGTAAGGCTGGACAGGCAGTGATGCTGTGGGGGGAAGAGCAGCTCCCACCACGCTGCCCTTGTCCCCGTCCCCTCTGCCTGCTCATGGTGCTGGCAAATGGGACTGACCGTGTTCGGCATCACTGGCAGGGGCATGTCTGCATGGATTTATGCCAGCAGTGCTTCTTTCTGATTTAGAGCAAACATTGTGCCTTTACACTAAAACCAGTGTCCCAATAACTGTTTTATCCTTTTCTGTGGACTTTTTAAGTTTTTCCTTAAAATGGAAAAACAGGAATTCCATATTTTACAAAACGCACCATTTTTTTACACCGTGTTTTACAAAACCACCGTTTTGGCTTCACTGGTTTCCAGGAAGCAGGCCTGAGGCCTGTTTGAAGCTGCACACTGCACTGCCATGGGCGTTCGCAACATTTACGCAGAGATGTCCACAGCTGCCTGTACCAGGTGGAACTGCTGGTGTTCTGCAGAGCGTAGCATGGCTACGTTTTGGAAACTTTTCTCCCAAACTAATCTGTGCTTCACTGGTTTCCTCCCTTATTTTCCCCAACCAGTGCGCGGATCTGTGAAGCTGCCTGGCTGTGGGCCCTGGCCCCAGCCCGCCCGGCCCGTCGGCGGCCTGCAGGCCGAGGTGGCTCTTTTCATTTTTTCACTGAGCTGTGCTTGGTGCCCAAACTGCCTTGTGAGACAGATTATTACAGGTTCTTTATTGTTGTTATTATTTCTGCTCATTGCGGTTTCAAAGCACTTGCATGTCTCTGACCGGGTGGGTGCCAGGCCCCACGGCCAGGTAGAGGCAGCGGCTGTGTGGGAGGCCTCGTGCCCACAGCAGACAGCCACGGCCCCCAGCGGGCAACTTCGCTGCTTCTTACTGTGCAGCCTTCTCATGCCTTCCTCACTTCTTCTCTCCTTCTTCCCCTCGCTGTCTCTATCATACATTTTATCGTCAATGAAGGGCAATTTTAAAGTTTATTGGCTGTATTACATCAACCAATTCTAGACTCAAATTTCATTTTTGTTTGTTTGTTCTGAGATTTTACACAAAAAGTAATCTACATATAACACTATGACTTTTGCCTGCTTGGAGCAGATTTCACTTGTGCCCTCACCATCCATAATGGGTCTGATCTATGGTAGTTAATGCCTTCTTTTGTTAAAAAGGAGTTTCTCAAAATGTTTATCTCAGGGCAAATGGAAGAGAGTCACCTAACAACAGAAATCCTCTAAAACCTTTGTGGGCAACAAAAATTACCATTTTGTAAGCCATTAACAACACTTTTTTTTTTTTTCCAAGCTGCCCTTTCAGTTTCCATACAAAGTCAATAAAAAGAAAACAAAAACATGATAGTACAACTGTTACTTTATTTGAATGTGCAACAAATCAAAAAATCATGACTATATAGCATATATTGCCAGCATCATATTTCAGCTGGCCAAATTGCACTATCAACGTCACCAACTGAGATGGTGTTCCAGACCAGGAGGTCTCAAATTCCACCATCTGTTACTTTTGACCTGCGCTCTGAGAAATAGTATTTAATTTCTTGTATGTAACGATGAAATGTAGCATTATATATGAGAAGAAACAGAAATAGTTTGGATTTGATCATTTCGTGTATGCAATTTATAGTTCTTGTATAGTTCATTTTATTTAAAACAAGTAAAAACATAAAAGTAATGATCACTTGTTAAATGATACACACCAACTTTTTAAAACTTTCTATTACTTGTGGTAATTTAGGGCCATTCCTCCTTCATATGCTTTTTTAAAGACTGTTTGCATACTCTTACTCAAGACGCAGTGCTTTCTCTTCCTTTTCCTGTAAAACTTATGGCAGTACATTGTATAATGACAAGTGACCAAAAAAATCAATTCGTAATCTGATTTGAGGGTTTTGATTTCCTCTGATGAGTTTAAATTTCATTAAAAGCAACCTTATTCGAACATAAAAGAAATCCTTGAAGGGTAAAACAGGGAATTGTCTCAAAGAGTATAAAGAATCTAAACTCTTTTGTGCTATTTATTCATGGCATTAATTGTGCGGTCCAGCATGCGGTGTCGGTTGGCAGATGCTTGGTTATCAGGCCCTGCGATCTGCACGAGGAGGGGAAAAAAAGCACAAGGGCTCACATTCAAAAATCGTTCTTTGGCATATTGACACTTTAGTTATCAACAGCCCTTATTATCTGCTTAGTGGTAGATCGCAGCTTGCTGGTGACATAATAAGCTACAAATCACTGATGGGGCCCTTCTGCATTCTCCTAATTGTATGTATTCTCTAGAAAAAAATTATCATTGGTCCTCTTGTCTTGATGAGAAATTGACATTTTCTGGCTGATTCTGCGCAAGCACTATGCGGGGGAGATAAGACTTATAGTTGTTTTAAAGGAGTGCAGCCATTCTTTCAGGGGCCTCTTTATTGCTCTAGTTGACCCACTTGATGAGTATGGATTTCATGAGGTCTTTTTCAGCATTTGAACTATAAAAGGTTCAGAATGACACCACCCCTTATAGACAAAAGATAACCTTGCCCTTTGAATATATTGATTCTTTATTAACTAGGCTGTTTAATGCAATGAAATGAGGCATTAGATTGAAGCCTATTTCAAGTGCTTTGAATAATCTTTAAAAGCTTGAAAGACTTTAAAAAGCTGCTCTGCAATAATTGGCATATACTTTTAGACACTCTATTCCTTCATTTTGATTAAGGAAATTTTATCATCTTCATCTTTGCATTTCTAAACTTGGTACAGGCTGACACAACATATTTTTATGCCAGGGCTATTACCAAGTTATGGATACAGATGTGTCATAGGTGCTAGATTGCTCTAGGACTGTCGTTCATAGCACAAAATGTATTTTTTTTTGTTTTGTATTTTCTTTGCAACGAATGTTAGACCAACCATTTAGAAACTCATTATTCAAACCTTTGAAATAAACCTAAAAGGAACAGTGCCAGTAGGCATCGTACAGACTTTCATCCCCGTAAACCATCTTATTTTTAGTGGAGTGCATCTGATTATGCCACTGGTTAAACATGATACACAGATACATATGCAAAGTGAAATGACTGTCAATGCAAAATAATAATAATAAAAAGTGCTCTATATTTTTAACATCTATTTTTGTCACACATAAAAACTATGTAAATATTGCAGGAAATATAGTTAAATATCCTGGTTTTGCTTCTTTGTAAAATATGACTGCAGTAAGTTTCAGCTTCTCATCACACTCCGTCATTTAACTACAGAAGCATGGGGCACCTACAGCATGCTACATATCATTTGGCAATATATACACATGCATGTACATGTATTTACTTCCGAACTTGGAGTTTTTCAGTGCCTTCTTGAAGTTCCCAGCAGCCCCTGGCAGCGATGGAACAAAACTCACGTAATGAACTTCCTTCCTTTACCAGGACATGCACTTGCCTTGGTGTGCCTCAACTTCGGGTTTAGAGCTGGAACTGTCTCCCGTGAAAACACCCTCTGACCAGGAGGCTCCGAATCATGCCCACCTCAGCATATTCACAGTTCAAGTACATAATATGTGCATTGCATGTGCTATAGTCCAAGGGATAAAATATTTGTGTTCAGTATTATAATTAGCAAAAGCATTTGCTTTTTTATCAGCATTTACAAGACAAGCAGATTGACCTTCATTGTGAAACCACTGCATGGAAAATTTGGGCTGTGCTATGTTTAAAATAACTTTTCCTGTTTACAGAACTTTACCATGCCATAATAAAATGGAGGGGAAAAAAAAAAAAAATGCTCTACTGCTACCTTTGCAAGAAGGGTGTCTGGGACACAGTTTTGGTTACATACTTTACCAAGGCTGAGCACCAAGTCACTGCCGGCCTGCAGAAGGCTGCTTTCTTCTCAGTCTTCTCATGGGCTGCCTGGGCTATCCTGGCTTTTCTCATGGAAAAACCCACTTCACGGTTTATATTTTTTCTTAATCAAGACACGGTTTATATTTTTTCTTAATCAAGACATAACTACAAATGCTGACAGTTAGAAATGAAACCCCCAGTGTTGCATTTTTTCGTTTTGTCTTTAGTCAGTTTTTTAATAATCAAACCAGATAAAATTACTAAAAATGAAATTCACAGACAAGAAATACTTTAATTAAATATTGTGTAAAATGAACATTTTTTATACAGTTAAATATATGAAAAAATGTACAGATAAAACAATCTTATTGTAGGGTCTTTAACAGTAAAATCTACCATTTAGTGAAGCTTTCAATTTGGAGACAATGAAGCAATGAGTGCATTGACTAAGTAATCTAAAACACAAACAGGTTGCATTTATGAAGAAACTTGCAAACTTTCTTAACATGTACACGTGACCTCTTCGTTAGATCAAAACCTTACTTAGACAAAATATAACTGAGGCAATTCAGTTCCAAAGTGACTTCTCAGGCTTTTCCACTTAGCTAAGCCTTATTAGTTATCACAAAATAAATGCACAAGGCATTTATCAGCTGTGATACACTGTATCATTCTTTTAAACCCTTTAATAAACACTTTACTAAAATGTGCATTTTTGCCCAGAAAGAAAAAGAAAAAGGAAAAAGAAGAAAAAAAAAAAAAGATCCCTCCTTTTTGGTTAAAACTTTAATTCTGCTGCAGTTTGCAAAATGTTTTGCAGTGCTGCATTTGCAAACTATTTAGTGCAAAGTAAAAAAAAAACTCGACATTTCTCACTATGGATTTGGCACTAACAGCCACAATACACTACGGAGGTCATTCCAGTTTAAAAAGTACAGTCATCTATGGGTCTATTACAAAAGGTCCCATAAAAAACTGATAAAACTAAATAAACAAACCCCAAACATTTAAAAATTATGTACGATCCTGATCTCATGTGAAACTTGTATCTTTTTTTAAACAGTGCAGGGTTCAGGAGTATGCAGAGTGCAGCAGAAAATAGACACGTAAAGGAGTGATATAATTGTACACCAGTTTTGTGCTTTTTTTTTACACCAGAAATCATCCAAATGAAGTAGTGATTAACAATTGTGGTGTAAGCCTGTGATAAAACAGCACAAAAGTTCTTCAAAGAAGTTCACTTTTAAGGCATCAGAGAAGTTAATGTGGCAAACATTTTAATTAAAGAAGTGAATTTATTTTAAACTTTAGGCCTCTGAATTTTTCCAGTAAACACAGTTCAGCTATGTGGCAAAGTCATGGGTGGCAGCTAAAAATGACTTTTTACAATCTTAAAAAAAAAAAAAAAAAAAAAAGCAAACAAACAAAAGAAAAACAAAAAAAAAAAAAAGGAAAGAAATGCAACCACAAAATAGATTCCTCTTTTTTTGTGGCTGTATCACATGCACATATTCTACTAGTATTCATTACAGCCATGTGGCACAATTTTGATTTGACTATACAACAAACAACTTTTTTTTCAAAATTATTTGTTCTGATAACTTAAAAATAATATAAAAATAAACAATGAATTTGAATTTTCCTCAAAAATAATAAAAAAAGGATGGAAAGTCTAAATAATAGCAACTTTATGAAGTACAAATGAAATGTACGGACACTAATTTATTTAAAAGAAAAACATGAAGGCAACTGTTCTTGGCTTAATGCTATTCTCAGCATCACAATACCAGGCCATGACAAAAACCAATACATACAAGAAAAAAATGATGAAAAGCAATATACAAAATTTCAAAGATAAATACAATATTTATAGTTGATATGTTACAAAATAAATTCCCTTAGTGACTGCAAGTGTTTATGTGAAAGAAAGTGTTGCAATGGATAAGACTATTTTATTCCTTATAAGCTTCATAAGGAATAAAATTTGCTTTTCTAAATATTTAAGTGGATCTGAAAAAAATTCAAGACAAGTGTATAAATATTTAGCTACAACTTTGGCAAAATCACAAAAGTCTACAATTTTATAACCACATACAAAACACATTAGGGAAGAAGGATCTAGAAGTCAAAAGGACAATTTTCTGGTACAAGAAACATAGACTTCACAGTAGCCTAAGAATGCAATAGTATACAGTGCTAGCAAAAGTTGAAAAAATGTTGCAGATCACACTTGCTTAACAGGAAGCTCTAGCAGTGGAAGTATAGGTTTTTACCAACAGACAGTAGCAATTTTTTCTCTGTCAGTGTGCTTGTTGAAGGCAAGAGAATTCAATATCAAAGGTACAATTTCTAACTACAATAAGTTACAAAGTTCCATTTCATTAAGATGAAGTTAAGCAATGATAAACCCTCCCGCGCCCTCCCCTGCACCCCGTTGTTTTGTTCTAATCATATATTCATCCTTTTTCCAGTTTGATGGCTCATAACCTCCTTGGCCCCCTTTTTTCCACCACAAAAAAATATTTCACATTATAGAGATACACAACCATTGTGAATCTAGTTATGAGTACAGAAAAATGTTCGGAGGCATTTTTCATCAGTGTTTCATGATAATCAAAATGGTGCATCCACAAAGTTTCTCCCAACACATAGCAAGTACTAGACATAGCCAAGACGTAATCAGAAACTTTATACAAAATAGGCGTCGCTTTTTCCTTATTCTTCAGGACTGAGAAATGTGAAAATATGAGAAAAATTCAGTCAATAAAATGGAATTGTTCGTGAAGAAGTAGGTTGTTTGCATGTAGATTCTTAATAGTTTAAATAAAATCTTTAAACAAAGTCTTTTTTGTAGCATTTCGATTTGTTGCTGATTCTGTTTGAAGACACTGTTTCCATCAGCATGTCTTAATATACTAAACTTGTCCCCTAAGCCCATCCTCTGAAGCTTGGTGCTACGGTAGGTAAACAAAATGACTTTACATTGGCGGGACTACAAGCCCAGACATAGCTAAAAGAAAAAGAGAAAAACCAGCTGTTATTGTTATGTTTGCAGAATAAGGCACATCTGGTTCAAAGCGAACGCAACGCTCAGCACAACGCGGGAGCAACGTGGCCCAGCACGGGGGGTTGGACCGGGGCGTTTTGAGCAATGCTTTGTGCGTCCTGGCATGGCTGCACATGACGGCCAACGATGCCGTCGTTCGGCATCCAGCATCACACAGTGGAGAGAAACACCACAAAACCGCTTTCCCGGCGAAATGTTCCTTTACTTTTCCGATGATCCTGACACCTTTTTGTGGGAAGCATCCCCGCTCCCGTGCGTGCGCTGTTCCTCGGAGCGGTTTGTTAATAGCAAACCGCAGGCCAGACTCCCTGGGGACGGGCGATGCTGACAGCTGAGGAACAGCGTGGTCACTTCTGGTAATGTCAGGCAAGGCCAGCTCACCCGCCAGGCAAGGACCTCGCGCTGCTCCAGCTCCGGCACTGGAAGTCTCACTAACCTCAGTTTCCTTCCCAAGACCTGGCGCCTGAGCAGAAAACCTCCATTTTGACATTCTCCTAATTGTGCTTTATCATAATAGCAGGGCCGAGCGAGTCAAGGACTCTCTAAGATCAAAGCCAAGTAGTGTACACCTGCTCTGAAATCTGTACACCAAGTGCTATAAAAAGGCAGGAGATTAATATCCCTGGACAGTCGTCTCATTTTTTTTTAACAGTTAAACACTGAGAGGCCAAAACCTCCTGCTTTTTTTCTAGTCAACTCCTTGGTAGAAACATAATTTAGACCATCTTTAATGTTAGTGTTGTTTAATTTTTTGTCATAATGACATTTCTCATTAATTTATGTACAACAGATATTAATAAATTTGTTCATGTAGTGATGTGAACTTCAATTTCTCAGTTCATTAATTTCAACAATATTAATTTATTTCAGATTCTCTGTTACAACTTTATGGTTTGGAAGACTTGTGTACATACACATTCCCTACATAGCAGAATCCCCTATAGCAGCCAGTTATAGTTTTACTGCATGCTTTAAACCTAAACAGCGACAGAAGCCACAAAACTGGAAACAAGGAGTGAACAGTGCACCTATCGACAGACTCTTTCTACCAAAAGCCCTCGGTCTCCATGCGACGTTTCCGTTGAGCCTCCTGTCCACCATGTTACGTCAGCCCGGGCCAGAGGACCATCGAGCTCCGAGCACTCCCCTGCTTAGCCACCTACTCACAGGCTGAATTCTCCTTCCCCCTCTGGCCTTTCTGTGCCACAGTCCTGACAAAAAGCTCCTGGGCAAGCACCGGGCCCTGAGAATCGCAAGTGCTCCTGCTCTGGCCGCGTTTTCAGTCAGTGGGAAACTGGGCCCCACGAGCTGTGGCTCGTTGGGTAGCCCCAGGGCAGGCAGGAATGAGAGATTAGGTCATACAGAGCACGTCTGAAACAGGGGACAAGGCTGCAATCCGCAGCTCCTGATGGTGGAGACGTGACCATCTGAGCCCTGCCTGCCTGGGGATGACACGCACGTGGACCCTGGCCTGGAGGGACCTGCTCAGGGGTGGGGAGGAGGCCATGATGTTCACCAGAAGGTCTCCTGGCCTGGAGGATGGGAAGGAGCACCCCTAGCCTGGGTGCTGGTGACCAAGAGCACACATCCAAAGCTTATTTTGAGGTGTTGCTCTATTGCAATACAAGAACCAGCCACACCAGAGATCAGGATCAGTGCAGGACAACCCAAAATATACTGTCCTCCTATCTTCTGATTTCAGGTTCAGCAGGGATCTGTCATCTCACTTGCATCGAGGTGACTGTGGGACATACAGGCCATGTCTCAGAGGCCGCCTCTGCCTGCACATTGTGCCAGCACACTAAGCAAAATGCAAAACAGCAGCACTGATCCAGCTATTTCTTTCTTCCAATAATAACTTAGCAGAAAACAAAATCCAGATTTTTCTTACAGATGTTGTGTGGAGAAATATGTTAATTAATAGCACGTAACTATCTGGTAAAAATACCCTATCCATTTTAATCAGATGTTTTTTGTAAATCTCATGATTGGCTTCCGGTGTGTGAAAACATAGGTTGCCTGCTGCATACTTTTCTGAAATCTTTAATTCAAGCCATTCAGCTATAGTTGTCAAATTCCGTCTGTTGCACAATAGGGAGGAGGTGCCAAATTGGTGCCCTAGACATTTATTTCACTATTTATTTTAGTTGTGACATTTCACAGTTGTGAATTTCTGCACTGTGTTTCTTGCTGTGCAAATTGATACCAAATGCATTCCTAAAGAAAAATGGGTGGCTAGTTTTTTAATAATACTTTTAATAGTTTCATCCGGGGGAAGACCAGAAAATTAAGCAGGATGGAATTTTAAAGGGATGTAGAGAACCTTTTGCTCTGCATTACAATCATAAAGCTTAACCAGGGTGCAATATTTTCACAATCTATAAAAAGTAAATTACAATTGAAAACTGAATTCTGAACACATTGTACTTCCAACTTTACAGCAAGCCAGCACTCTCTTGCTAAAAATTTTATTTTATATCTTATATGTCCATTGTTTTAAACAGGAAAAAGCTCTCTGCCCTAAAGAACCCATAGTCTAGCATCCTGCTCTTAAAAAAATGTGCAAGTACTTAACTTTCTGATCATAGGCTATCTAATGGAAGTCATACAAAGTTAACAAGATTGTGTTTTTTTGGATAAGGCCCAAAGGCCCTATTCTGCAGACTTACAGGAGTGAGTCATACTTGCAGTGCAGCAGAGACAGGGACATCTCACTCTGCAGGCTGCAGTTTCCAAGTTTTGACCCTAATTACAGTATCAGTGGGCAGAGGATGCATGTTTGCACAGCCGAAGGAGGAACGGATCATGAGTGACGCAAAGGAGACTACACATTAGCACTGGCTAGCACTGCCTACGTGATGGGTTTTCTTAGATTTCATCAGTTTGTCTTCTTTTTTAATCTTTTTCTTTTTTTTCTAAGCCTCTGTCTTGGATGTCTTTAGAAAAAATAAAATAAAAAATAAAAATAAAAAATGAGTCCCCTTGACAGTTACAGACCTCTCTTTATTCACTTCTTGGCAGTGAGTCCTACAACACACCGTGGCTGTTTTGGGGCATGCTGGTTGGTAGCAAGAATTTTGCTCCTGGTGTGCTGGGTTTAAGAGGCAGGGAGAGGGGAAAAGCTTCCTAGTTCTGCTCCTGCTTCCTCACCATCTCAGGCGTACCAAGAACAGCAATTTTTTCACACACAGTCAAATCCCAAAGGGGTTTACTTAGGAAGAACTGCTGCAATAAACCCCCAAGCTCCCTATGAAAGCACTACCCTTGTGTGAAGGGCCATTGCATGTAGGGTTTTGCCATATTCTCATCTGATTCTGCCTGTTCACAGTACTAACAAAGTTTTATATGAATAGCAGGAGGCTGTATGGCCCAATTGTGTCAGCATGCTGCTGTCTTGCCATAGCGTGGTCAACCACCTCCCCTAAAAAATTACCTAGGAAAAAAATGGGCAATTATTTCAGAACAGAGCCTATGTGGGGAGAAAGTAACGAGCAATGACAGAGAGGATATCCTGCCCTAGGTTAAAAGAGCATGTCATCCTTTGCTAGTGAGATCCATCAGCTGTGGGATTTACCTTAGAAACAAACACTAGTGACCATGAGCTCTTGCTTCTGTCTTGGCTTGACCAAACAGACATGGCCATTCCTCATGGTGCAGGCTTCCCAGCTGCTGCTCAGCTCTTTCCCATCCAGCTGTACAGTGAGGCTCGGTGCTTGAGGACCACTGCAGCTCTTGAATTCCATGTTTTATTTTAACACAGAAAATGTATTATGATGTGATGATCAGAAAACTCTCCAGCCTCTTGTACAGTGATTAGAAAGAAAGTAATTAAACTTTACAAAGGGCTCAGCGTCAAAAAAAATGGCTAAGAAAATAGCAAGAAGGAAGCAGAACTCCCCTAAATAGTCATACGGGTAAAGTGCAGTGCAAGTAAGCATCTCCTGCATGGCTGGCATTTCCTTAGGAGGCCTCATGAAGGAAGCACACGACCAGTCCACCCCAGAACGTGCCTGTCTGGCTGCTGGGCTCTGGCTTCCTCGGGTGGAGGCACTGGTTCAGCGCGTAAGGACAGCTGGGGCAAGTGTTGTCATCCTGAAACCTCCCGTCAGCTCAGACTGAATTAACTGGGCAGCTTCGGCTGGAAAAATGATGGTGATGAAGGAACTCACCAAGCATGTGTCAGATACGATTTGATTTTCTCCGCAGCCCACAGGACTTGAATCCATGGATTTTACACTGTGTTAGAGCACCCTAACTATCGCGATGTTTAGTACCACGGAGTGAGGAGAGGTACAGTTTCCCCTGCTGGAGCAGTGCTATTTTGCATAAATAATTCAAGTTTTTGCCACAGCCTGGAAGTCGGTGCTGTAATCACCAGACCAGAAAGACATCCTTGTTATCTCTGTGTCATTTTGTTCAATACAAAAAGATTTGGTTTAACTGTCTCAGCTAGGTAAGGAAAATGTGACTGTTTTATTTTTCTTCCTCAAATCAACATTTCTATCCATTCTCAGTTTGGCTGTTGAACTAAAAAAATGAAGTCTCTGCACAGCCCTAAGTCTAAGTACCCTCATGTTTTAGAAGCTCTGAATGCTCACTGTTGCAGGGACAGCTCCGTAATGCAATAGTTAGGTCTCTGGGGCACGTAACAGAAATCCTTAGAGTTTTAGCAACACCTGCAGGAGGGAATTCTCTGTGGATGGTGCCAGGTCTGCTGCTTGGGTCACAGCATCCCGAGCACAGGGGGCAGCTGCGCCTTGGGTCTCAGAGTTAGAGCTGAATTCCTGACCTGCTTAACAAAATCAGCATTGGCGGATTCAAAGTGGTCTACCAGGATTTTACACAAAGAGCATTTTGCACCTGAGGATGAAGATGGATGATTACTGGGGTGGTTTGGAGGTGCCAAAACAGATTAGGTGCTCGATATCTGCTGGGAACTGGGCATTTAGCCTGCTCGGGCTCCTCTGACAATACCACTTTGCAATCATCTAGATCATATATGCACCTGAAACCTTGAATAACTAATGGAAAAACCTTTATTTACATACTGAAATTATAGAAATTTATATAATTTTAATTTAGGTCTTTTCAGAGTGAAGCCATATCAACTAGTTAATGGGACTATATATGTAAATAACTACTACAGAATATACAGAATAGCTGACTCAAATCTAAGCCATGTGTTAGCACATTTTATTTTATTTTTTATTTTTTTTATTTTATTTTATTTTATTTATTTTATTTCAGTATTTAATTTTTATACTAGTGTTTTTGTTTTGTTTTGTTTTGTTCGGTTGGTTTTACCTAAAGAAGAGAGTAGGCCACTGGATTATTTTATGAATGGATAATCTTCTCTAAGAGTATTGCTTGTACCTGGTATAGTTTTCTACTTACTGCAGCATAGTAAAGCTTCAACTAAAAAGACTTATGCAATGACATAAATTGTTAATCTAATTATCCTTTTCTTTAACATCTACCCTACAATAAGATTTGTAGCTGTATCCTCAGCCCTTCATTGACCTGAGTGCTTAATAAGCTCTCAAGATGTTATCTTCTCTGGACCAAGAAGTTAATAACAAACTACAGGGACATCCGTTTTGAGATACTGGTCTGGTATGGTCAGGGTTTTTGGTGGTGGGCAGTTCTGCAGGATTATGTCTCTCTGAAGTGCCCTAAGCTAGATACCACAAGATACAGGTATCCAGAATTAACAAGCAGTTTGACAAATCAAAATATATGTCTCCATCTGTTTTTCTGTGAGTGGTCTTTAGATTATGGATATCATGATGGCAATTCTAAGAATAAATACAACTGTGTTACCTGTCATAGCTAAGAAAGTCAAGAGGAGTCACGACCCCTAGGATAACAGTGTCTGCAGCCCTTTGTGGCTTTCTTTCTGATCTGAAGTGCTGCAATGTACTGCCCTGAAGAACTAGGTTCATTCTTTGCAAAATGCAGGCAAGCAAACCTTTTTGATTATTCTAATAAATCTGACAATACTATCTCCTCAACTTTAAAATATGCCACATAAAGGAAGCTTTATTTGTTCATATTGATATTCCTATATAAAACATACACTGTCTGATAATTCCTTCTGCCCCACTACCAGCAGGTGACCATGTCAGTTCTGCCACTGATCTGTAAATTGTTCATTATACTACCTGCATGAATTCACATGGATTAAATATATATATATATGATTACCTGCCTTAATTAAAATATTTGGATATTCACTTATGGAAGTAACTAGCTTAACACTACAATAAGAGAGTGCATTAGGACCATGAGCATGTAAACTCGCTGCACTAGTGGCTAGCTAGTACAAGAGAAGGTTAGCTTGCTGAGTAAGAACTTGACCTGATTTATACTAATTTGCAGTATTTTACAATGACTATCACATCATACGTACAATGAGGAAATAGCACCACACTATGCTGAAATGTTGATGTTTCCAAACATCAATAAAACTGTATTAAAAAAAATGTTCAAGGAAATGCAAGGAGTAGGCAAAACCTCTAAGAAGCATTCAGGGATACATTCTTAATGTAATATTTAATGCAAAAAATCTTAGGGGAAAATGCCAAAACAACTGTTGTTTTCTCTAATGTAAGTATTAAAATTGACCTCAGAAATTTTAAAAAAATCTTAGCATATCATTTGTACTATTCTACTTCTTCTCCTACTTTCACATCACTATGAGAGCACCAGAAACTTAAAAATATCGTAAGGTACCTTTCTCTGACATAAATGATCAAGGGTTTTAGTGTATGCACCAAAAAGCAATACACGGAAAATTGAGAGAGATCCAGCTCACCTTGAAGTCCATTTCCATTTGCACTGGTGCAAGATGGTGGAGGAGAGGCTTGGGGCCTGACAACAGGAGCAAAGGCGCTCTTTTGTTTCACTGCAGAGATGACATTGGCAGGTGAGAATGAGAAAATGCCGTGTGTACTGCTACAGTTTGAAGGGAGGGTGACCGAAGAGGCTGCCATGGTAGGGCTTGACGGCACTACTGCAATAAAGCAAAAATAATCAGGACTCAGATTGAGGTTTTCACGGCAAACATGGAAAAAGAGAGTGATAGGGCCTTGCCTCTTAAAATATATATATATATAAATATATATTTAAAAAAAAAAAAAAAGAAAAAGAAAAAAAAAAAGAAATGAAATGCCTTGGCTTGGCCACTCTCTGGATAACAGGCAAACTCTTTTGTGTTGGACTTTTGTTACAAATTGTGCAGTCCAATTTTTTTTTTCTATCTGAGATTGTATTATGGCACAAACAGATCAATTTATTATATTCATTTTTACGTCCAGCCTCCAGAGTCACCCCTCCTTTTATCCAGTAGCTCACAATATAGAAAATCAAAACAATGCAAGTATTTGATTTTGTAGTAAATATGAATCTATATGATGATGTGTTACCAAAAATAGACACTTACTGCCATAAGGAGAGTTAGCTGAGGAGCCATTAAGAAATCCAGGGGAACCTGGTACACCTAGATTGGGCATGCCGGCATTGCCATATCCATTCATGCTATTGCTGACTGTGTTGTAATTGGACTGCTGAGGAGTACTGCTCGGAACATATCCTCGCGGGGAAACACTGCTTGTGTTGCGACTGTAACCTACTGTGTTAGAAACCCCCCCACCCCAAAAAAATAATGTTATTTTATAATATAAACTTAGGGCTGGGGGGTTTCCTCATGCATCATATATTACACAGTTTTAATTGATTGCACAGCTTTGCTCTAAGTTGTCTGTTACTGCCCTATCAACTCTTGCAGTTTGAGATAACCTTATCACGCCAACCCTACTTAAATCATCTGCGAGCACTCTATGTTGTCTCTCCTCTTAGCATAGACAGCCAACAAAAGCTCTCTTCGATCCAGCTGTGTCAGTTTGCTTCACGTTTGTCTTTAGTAGCAATTATCAACAGGCTTGATTCCTGCCTGGTACCAACACACTGAATGAACTTTCAGCCTCTCCAGACCTTCATACGCCAGAGCTGGCAAGAAAAACTTTTTTTTTTTTTTTTGTTGCAGTGATTTACTTTAAAAGGCTGTTTCGGGGTTTTCATTTTATGATTGGTATTTTTATACTAACAATAAGCTGATACTTTCATAAGGTGTAGTCATCAGTGAAAACTAATTCAAGATCAAGTACAGAATTTTATAAGGCTTATTAGCTTGGAAATGCATTAAAAGACAATCTCTTATAAGAGGAAAGATAGCAGAATCAGGATTTTAAACAACAATTTGTTTCTATCTGAGCAATCAATTTAATAATTATGTTGCAAGCAAAAAAATATGGTCTTGAACATATCTAATAATCTGGTTTCACTCCTTTCATTAGTATCAAAATTAATTTTAAATGCAATATGCTACATGCATTTTCAATTACAAAATGTAAATTACATCAACTATTTCTTTTATTAGTAACATATATGTCATACATGCTTAAAAACAAAATACTTTAAAATCACAGACATCAAATTAGTTTTATCTGTGTAAATACTCAAAAAAACAGGTGGAAATAACTAGACATAATTATTTTATAATAAACAAACACATTGTATATTTACTGTGAATAATAAAGAGCTTTCTATACTTTGCCAGTTTCTTTTTCCACCAGAGATGCTTTATGATAACAGTAAACTAAAGAACAGGAAGAATTAAGTATTATGAGAAAGTTAAAGACAGCATTTCATTACATGATCAGACATATGACTATGGGGAGAAGAAGAGGTAGAACACAGTGGTGACATTAGCTAATATTAATAGGCACTGTCCAAACGCAGCCAACAACATGAAGGATTAACTCTTGAAAACCCACATACCTTGGTCGTTAGCTTGTGATGTTTCTGAAACATTAACTGCTAGCTGGCTGCTAAATGAGTTCACTCCCATCATGCCAGTATGAGCTGGAGTGTTGGCTAGAGTAGGAATCTGGTTGTGATTGCGTGGCACGCTGTATAACGCTTCAGCAATGTCAGCTGCTCGTTTCAGGATTATTTCCTATAAAGATACAAAATAATTACTAACAACTAGGAAACTTATTTGTGCAAATGTTCAAAGTTCTAATAATGTTAAAATCCATAAAAGAGATTCATGTGAAGTTATAGTAAGCATGGGAATTTTGCTATTTGTTTGTTTGCTATTTGTCAAATGAACTTTCTGTTTTCCCTCCTCTGTTCTGGAGTGCTATATAATCTCACATCAACACAGTACATATAAAGAGATAAAGAAATGAACATAAAATTAGTTAGTGTTGTAAGCCATGTGAAAATTGTAAACACATATTTTCTTCATCCAGTGCAGTAGATGTATTTCCAGCAGTTTGCAAAATGCAGTATGGTTTATTCGCTCTGTTTAGCAGATTTATGTAGGACTTCCCATTAGTCACTGTATATTTTGGACTGAGTTCAAGGTTATTCTCTTGCCTTAATGATTGCTTATGCTTTTGGCGCCTTACACTTAATTGTCATTTCTGATAGGCAAACTAGCAGTGAGAAGAGAATGGGAAGACGAAGCATTTCCCTTAGAGCATTGCATCACATCAGACTGCCCTCAAGGTGGCTGGCAAAACCACACAGCGTACAGAAAGAGCGTGTTGATGCTTTGCCAGCTTTGCAAATAGCAGGTATTGATTTACATATGTAAGCATGTATACAAGAAGTGCACTTGTGACCCACCTGGTTGTTATGGGGCATCCCATATAGGGCTTCAACAAGGTCTGCTGCCCTCTTAAGTAATACTTCCTAAAGAAAAACAAACAAACTATGTCATGTTTCACTAAATGAAGCCATTGCTCCAAGGAAGAAAAAAAAAAGAGAAGTACGATAATGTTAACAATTCACAGTGGCGTCTATAATTATGAGGAAGTAATAAAGTGGGGAAAATATATCACACACTATCCTGGTGCTATTGCTATATTTAGAGGATGTATTACAAAGATAGGAAGGTATTTTGTTTTGGAGGAAAATACTGTTTGTGGTTTGAAGTCAAAGTTAGATAC
>NC_089879.1:1650000-1655000 GCF_040182565.1 Anser cygnoides | reverse complement strand
CGCTGATGCCTCCTGGATTACATTCAAACGCTTCTGTGTACATATCTGGGGGGACAGATTTGATTGTGGCTCTCGTACCTTGGTGAGGGCAGGGCTACCAAACTCAGCCCCCGTGGCAAAGGGAGAGCATGGGCAAGGGCACAGCAAGCCGTGGCTGCTGGCGCCGGGAGGGCGTCACAGCTCACCAAAGTTAGCAAAGAAGTATTCAAAGAGCACGAGGAACATCAGTGGAACAGTAACGCTCATTTATAGCTCTTCGGTCTTTGAAGACAAATGTCGATTTACTCAGCTGAAGTACAGCCTGTCCTGTTAAGAGCCTTTCGCGGTGCAGGTCAGAACATTGCTATCGTCACACATTTTCTACTAAAAAGTGCACTGGGAGAAAAAATAACAAAAGACGTTTCCTTAGCAGTCCTGGTCACCTACCAAAGCAACGGCAATTTTTTTTCCTCTGGGAGGACATAACAGAGGCAAGGAGGGCAGGAGGAAGAGAGCAGGGATTATGTCCAGACAATAATCGGGAATGTGTGTCTTCTGCTAACTTCAGTGGTAAATTAAGGTTGTAAATGACCAATCTCTCCCCTAATCTTCAAGCACCAACTTCTGACACCCTTGGGTGTGTTGGCTGGGCTCCCTGGTGCATGCTTGCTGCAGGGTGGATGCCAGGATGATGACGAGCAGCACCCAGGGGGCTCCATGGGTCCCCCCATCCCACACCTTTCCAAATGGCATCCCCAGCCGGAGCTCAGGCCGGCTGTGCGGGGGGCTATGCCCTACAACACACCTCTCCATTGGTGGTGCCCAGCCACAAGTACCTTCATGAACTTGAATTCCACAAGGATGCCTGCACTTCTACTGACAACTAGGTTTCAAGCTCTTCTTTGCCAACAAAAGTCATTATCACCACAATAGCTCCAGATTTACTTTATATGAATAAATGTATGAATGAAAAATACACGCACATGAAAGAAAGAAAGAAAGAAAGAAAGAAAGAGAGAGAGAAAGAGAAAAGGAAAGAAAGAAAGAAAGAAAGAAAGAAAGAAAGAAAGAAAGAAAGAAAGAAAGAAAGAAAGAAAGAAAGAAAGAAAGAAAGAAAGAAAGAAAGAAAGGAAAGGGAAAGGAAGGAAAGGAAAAGAAGGGAAAAGAGGGAAAAAGAGAAATAGAAAAAGAAAAAGAAAAAAAAGAAAAAATATAAAAAGAAAAAGAAAAAGAAAAAGAAAAAGAAAAAGAAAAAGAAAAAGAAAAAGAAAAAGAAAAAGAAAAAGAAAAAAAAAGAAAAAGAAAAAGAAAAAGAAAAAGAAAAAGAAAAAGAAAAAGAAAAAGAAAAAGAAGAAAAAGAAAAAGAAAAAGAAAAAGAAAAAGAAAAAGAAAAAGAAAAAGAAAAAAAAAGAAAAAAAGAAAAAGAAAAAGAAAAAGAAAAAGAAAAAGAAAAAGAAAAAGAAAAAGAAAAAGAAAAAGAAAAAGAAAAAGAAAAAGAAAAAGAAAAAGAAAAAGAAAAAGAAAAAGAAAAAGAAAAAGAAAAAAGAAAAAGAAAAAGAAAAAGAAAAAAAAGAAAAAGAAAAAGAAAAAGAAAAAGAAAAAGAAAAAGAAAAAGAAAAAGAAAAAAAAAGAAAAAGAAAAAGAAAAAGAAAAAGAAAAAGAAAAAGAAAAAGAAAAAGAAAAAGAAAAAGAAAAAGAAAAAGAAAAAGAAAAAGAAAAAGAAAAAGAAAAAGAAAAAGAAAAAGAAAAAGAAAAAGAAAAAGAAAAAGAAAAAGAAAAAGAAAAAGAAAAAGAAAAAAAGAAAGAAAAGAAAAAAAAAGAAAAAAAAGAAAAGAGAAAAAAGAAAAGAAAAAAAAGAAAAGAAAGAAAAGAAAAGAAAAGAAAAGAAAAAAGAAAAGAGAAAAGAAAAGAAAAGAGAAAAGAAAAGAAAAGAGAAAAGAGAAAAGAGAAAAGAAAAGAAAAGAAAAGAAAAGAAAAGAAAAGAAAAGAAAAGAAAAGAAAAGAAAAGAAAAGAGAAGAAAAGAAAAGAAAAGAAAAGAGAAGAAAAGAAAAGAAAAGAAAAGAAAAAAGAAAAGAAAAGAAAAGAAAAGAAAAGAAAAGAAAAGAAAAGAAAAGAAAAGAAAAGAAAAGAAAAGAAAAGAAAAGAAAAGAAAAGAAAAGAAAAGAAAAGAAAAGAAAAGAAAAGAAAAGAAAAGAAAAGAAAAGAAAAGAAAAGAAAAGAAAAGAAAAGAAAAGAAAAGAAAAGAAAAGAAAAGAAAAGAAAAGAAAAGAAAAGAAAAGAAAAGAAAAGAAAAGAAAAGAAAAGAAAAGAAGAGAAGGGAAGAGAGAGATAAAGAAAAGAAACAAAGGAAAAAATGAAAAAAAGAAGTATATATTAAAAAAAAAAAAGAGAGAGAGAGAGCGAGAGAAAGGATGAAAGAAGAAGTTCCTGCAAGGCAAGATGGCAGCACCAGGACAGAGGCTGCACATCGGCTCGGGCCCTTTGAGATCTCGATGCCCCGTGCACACTGGGGGCTGGGGCCTGCGGCCCGCACCACCGAGCACCCTTGAGGTGAGGCAGCAGGGCAGCCATGCCGGCCCCCCGCCTCGGCCGGCCCTCAGGTAGCAGGCTTCAACTTCTGTGTGGAGAGCTAAGGTTACAGAGCCAGCACGGTTCTGCAGATTTTATGGCCGCCACGGCTGCGTCTCCCTCGCCAAAGCTGCGGCTGGATTTCCCCGGAGCTGGGAGCACAGAGAGGCTTCTGCAGCCTCCTGCCCTCAGGAGTCCTGCTCATGACAAAGCCGGTGGGGAACAATGCACTGGGGAGACTACCAGGAGGGGTTAGAAAAAGGTGTGGTGTGGATGCTGTAGCTCTTGCATACCAAGCAACTGGACTAGCAGAAATGGGCCCAATATTCAATGTGAGAAATATCTGGTGCCGGTGCAAGCTCCACAGCCAAGCCCCTGTCTGGCCAGTGCTTGCCATCTGACCATCTCACTGCTCCCTGTGTCACCAGAATTGACTGAAGAATCCAGAAGCATGGGCAGTCCCCAAGGGACAGGACCGTTACACACCCTCCGCTTTTCACACGCTTCCCCTGAGCATCCCGCAGACACCAGCAAACGGGCACCTGGCTCAGACCACCTGCTTGGCTCAGCACGGCGACTGCTGCGGCTGGATTTACACGGAGGGTCTCACCTGGTACGTGGGCATCCCAGAGCATCAGCTTTACCTACGCCATTTTACAGACATCAGTCTGCTGTTCTTATAGATACTTAGAGCCATAGGGTCATAGAATGGCTCATGTTGGAGTGGACCTTAAAGACCATCTAGTTCCAACCCCCCTGCCACGGCAGGGATGCCACCTATCAGTTTGATAAAGTCAGTGACACTGGGTTAGAAAAATATATTTAAAAGGTGAAGTATGAAGTAGTGAGTAGAAATCACTTAAAGCAAAGCCACCTGCAGCATACTTAGCATATTATTTAACTTAGTTACCATATCAGACCACATCACGCATTTCAATCTGAGAATCTTTTGCCAAGAAAAATCTCCACAAATTTACCATGCTTTATACATATAGAATGAGCAGATCATGAGATATTAGGAATTGCACCAGTATAAAGGCAGATCTCATCAGTCTTTAACGCGGAACACCACAAAAAAGGGACTTGCCAGTATTTCAGTACGAAGTGAAAGGTGAAGGAAATCTATCTGGCATCAAATCCTAAACGCTCCAATCATGTCAATACCACGTTCTAATACTGATGTAACTATAATAAAACATGGCATTTTATGAAAACAACATGATATGTGACTAACATGAAAAAATATTCTAACACTGCAAAAAATATGGCATATTGTTGGTTTGGTAAGTATTTCACTGCTGTGGGAAGTAGCAAAACATTACATTTTGACTATTTAATTCTCCAAGGTATTTTACTAATTAAGATCTGTTTTGCAGAAATAAACTGGGCTTGCATCTGTTTTTGTATTTGTGGGATGGTTTGGGAGTTTCCTCTGCTAGGCCTTATAGCTGAATAAACACCTCCTTCTTAAAAGACAGGTCGGTACGGATCGGTTTCCCTCCTCTTGCCCCCACCACCCCAGACACGTTACAGATGTATGCTGGAGCTCTGCTACTGGAGCCTCTGAGTACAGAAATCAGTCCTGGCTGAAACCACTAGCCACGTAACACATCTAGATTACAGTCTCCTACATCCACCCTTTCCCAAGTAGCTGCTGTGCATCAGCTGTTGTAGAAAGCTGGAGAAGGCACCTATGCACTTCGAGCAGGAGGGTGCACAGACAAGTCTACCGTTCTTCTGAAATATGCTAAGTCCAGGTACAATGCTGAAAATTATGCTAGATCACAGTAAATGTAAAATATGATCATTTGACTGTCTTCACTGGTTTGGTTCTTCCAAGATATTTATCCATCTCAGAACCATGTGAAATCTGTGAGGCTTTGGCATGCATCTAAAAGAGCTGGCACTCTGCATGACTTCTCCCTGTTTCTTTTGGTAGTGATCTCTCAGGATAAGAATATAATCCTGTAATATTTTACACAATATTTAGACAAATAGGATTTATCATTATATCTTTAATATAAACTAACGTAGCTTTTATAACAATATCCCTCTGTCTTAAAATGGTTTTAAAAAAAAACATATAACTAATGTAAAATTGTGGAATTTCTATATTACCTACGAATATTTGAAAAAAATACCTAAAATGAGTGAGTTCAATGTTTTGAACTTGCACAGTGGAAGATGCAGCTTCAAAAACAGAAAGAAAGCACATGCTATTAGTATTGTTATCATCCATAATTGTGTAAAACTGTTAGTTTGGTTTTCAGTGACAATTTGAAAAGATTTATGTAGTGTGAAGCAAAAATATTTTGGTATACTATAATTATTTAGTTTAGAGAAGACTGAAAATGCTGAGTGTTTTTAGGTAGGTATCTAACAGGACAAAAAACTTTTCTGAGGAAATAGCCCGTACATGCATATTTAAAGAGATGTTCCCAAGTCAGTGTAT
>NC_089879.1:1642500-1645000 GCF_040182565.1 Anser cygnoides | reverse complement strand
TCTACCCAAATCTGCCAAATTTGCAAAATCTGCACTTGAGACATCCATTAAAGACATTACCATGAAACAATTCCAAATTCAAAGACTGTGCACAGAGAACCAGATCGTCATCTGGTTCAAATCTGCAGCGCTTCCTTGTATGCAGTGGAATAACACCAGCTCACAACAGCTAGAAAATCTGGAACTTAGTCTAGGTTCTTAATTCATTCAGTTCTTATTTTGCTGAACATTTATCTTAGCTCGAGAGTCATACTTCCCATGATATTCTGCCGTAACTTTGTCTGGCCTGTATTTGTAATAGCATTTTTAAGACTCTAATCCTGACTGCACGCAGCCCACCTGCAGTTATCACTTTTCAGCAAACTGTATGAAATACTGTCTGCTTTCAAAATACGTTATTAGCACCAAAAGCACCACAGTCAATACCACCACATTTGGTAACACTGGCAACAACCCAGTCAGAAAGACCAAGAAAATTTAAATATTCCCTCCCTTTTCAGTCAGAAGGAAAGTACACAGGTGTGAATATAAGCACTATTTTTGCTCATGTTGTGATTTCTTTCGGGATAGATGGAGGATACAAATCTCCACACCTGCTTGTACTGCACCTTTCTAAGAAGCTACCTTCACTTAGAAGTTCCTTTCAGCAACAGAACTTAGGCTGATGGAAAAGCGTATCTTTGATGTGCTAACTGTTAAAAAGTCCTAGCTTAAAACTACCCAGGAACACACTTTTCCCATTAGATCAAAATTAACAGATAGAAACAGTTGCGGTCTAGTGGGAAAATATTAATCAAAATGCACATCATCTGCACATCATCTGCAATACGCATTATCTATCCAATAAGCAACAAGAACTCTCCCGGAATCCCCACAGTCTGTCGAGTAAACAGTTAAAGGCGATTTGTTTTCAAAAGAGGGATTGATTCATCAGATCAAATTTATTATGTAGAATCCTCATCCAAAAGTGTTATAAATTAAATTGCTATTTCTCCATTTTTCCCACAATAATCTTTGTTAAACTCATTCTTAAATGCAAAAAAAAAAAAAAAAAAAAAGTAATACACATTTTTAAAAAGCCAGTAATACTTTATCCCAAATAAGACTTTTTATATTAGAAACACTGGAAACCACAAAGTTCCGACTTTTTCTTGTGCTCTTATGAATTAATATCAAATGCATTTAGAAGAATTAGCATAAATAAATCATTTCCAGGGTTGTGACTTTGTATCCCAAGTTTCAGGTCTGAAGAAATTTTTAGAGCCAGACTGTGAATATGGTTGGATAAAGTTGTTTGGATCCAACAACAGCTACTTGAACCCTTGCCTAAAACTTCAACTGAACCTTTAGGGAAGTTCAAGAAGCTTGGATAAATACTCTGAAAAAAAAATTTCAACACTGAATACTTCTTAACTCCTTTTTCTGGTGGAGCAGAGTAGGAAATATCATTTATAATCTATTTCTGGCTGAAATGAAAACAGGAAGTAAGAAGCATCTTGTGAGAGCTTGATCTCATGAGATATTGAGACATTTTTAAGACCCAAGAGGTTTGAATAGGCACCAGAGCTTCTGGGTGCCTACTTGAACAGGTATTTTGAGCTATATATTGGTTCAGCTAAGACCAGCTGAATTTCCAGAATGAGAGGTTCTATTTTTTAACAACATGGTAATGCTCCAGCTTTGCACTGACTCTGTGTCATTAAGAGATCAGAGTTACTATTTTGAAATGAGTGAAGAACCTGCACTTACCAGTGTAGACGAATCGGCCGGGAGCACCTTTGCAGAACTGTTTGGATTTGTAGGAGAGAGTTACTTCAACAACTCCTGGAATGTGCCGTGGCGGTGTTTGAACTCTGATGGCGTGGGGTGTTATCAGCTATAAAAATCGTACAGAAAATATGCCTTAAATCAAGATGGCACTGATAAGACTGATGGCAGCCAGTTTACATAATTACAAAAATGACTTGAAATCATACTCATCATCTCAAAATCCTCCCTTCTTGCTGTCACAATGGAAGATAGGGCTTCTATGTGTGTGCGTGTGTGTTGTTTTTTGTTTTTTTTTTTTTTTCCTTAGAAAAAGGTCTGTAAATGATCCTTGGTTTTAGTTTGCAGGAAAGGCCACAGGGCATCATTCATATGAAAATTGCCTCCATATGTCTCCTTAAGGCTACTTCTAGTAATTTTAACACTAATTGTCCAATTGTACTGGGAGACCTCCTACAGCAAGTCTTCCACTAGAGGGCCGTGATGTGCCTCCAGTACATCTCCTTCTGTATAGACGATTGTCACATGCGGATTCATGGTTAAAAAGGCACTGTGAAATAAAATCTCATGATACCTCGTGTCAATAGCCTATTGACAGCTTGTTAAAATCATTCATGGAAAAATGTTACAGTTCAAAGCCCACCAATTTAGATAGCTTACCTCACTCCAGACCAACATAGTTCCAAATACGACTTGTAAGCCATCAAAGAAGTTGTCTCCGATTATGATGACA
>NC_089879.1:1630000-1637500 GCF_040182565.1 Anser cygnoides | reverse complement strand
TAATTAATTTTATTAGTGTAAAAAGCCATGATCCTGTCGATACGTTAGTAACAACTCACAAGAGGGGTCCCATGGAAATGGATGTGCTGGGACTGCCCACGCAGCTAGCCAGTCTTGGGGCACTCCGAATGCCAGTGCTTCGGAAAACTCTAACTCTCGAGGATTCAAAATGTTTGACCTCTATGAATTTCGTTTTACTGAAAAGCAGATTACCCAAGAGTTTTGTGTCTTTACGATGGTGTATTTTGCAGTGCAAACAAAGCAATATTTAAATCTAAATAATTATTTTGTACTCTGTGGGAGAATAAAGATATGTGCACGCGTATGAGCGCAGCTGCAGTTGTGTGAGAATGACTCAGAGACTGATGGGCTCCAGAAAGACTGTTTCAGCATTCTGGATTTTCAGAGATACTTTCCATTCTCTTCTTCATCTCAGACTATCTTCTTTTAGCAGTTCAGGCAAGAAGTCAATCACATTGAATCAGTCTGAAGAAAAACATTTTATGCTGGTTTTCTCATACAAAAACCCCACTGCTGTAATCTGCAGCAGTAAGGCCCAGCAACAGGAAATTGACCTCACAGTAAATTCTTTACAGATTTGGTCATGTTTTTACCATCCACTTAAACTTGCATACATAACCTGAGACTGTACCTCTGGATCAAGGAATATGACAAGCCAAAATAAAATCAAGTCAAATTAAATAGCGAGAAAAAGCTGCAAGCAAAACAAGGCTGAAAAAAAAAAAAAAAAAGAAAGATGAAAAATTGGTTGTGACTGCAAAACTGTAAGTATTAAATAAAGAGAGAATTCAGAAGCAAATTAGCAAATTCAAAAGCGGCTGTATTCTGGTTGACAAGAGCTGAGAAATACTAATGGACTTTTTTAATGGGTGGTTTGATTGATGAGAGAAGAAAATATGGAAAAGTAAATGTAGTGGTGTATCAACATAAAATATGGTGCAAAAAAAAAGCATCGCAAATAAAAAAAAGACATGTAAATGTGTGCCTACCATTTTCCAGATAAGAAGGAGCCGTACCTTCTGAGGGGTCAAGGCGGCGAGCCCGCCTTCCATGTTTGGAATTGTTGTGTACAAACATGTTGTCTGAGACAGCCAGAACGTGGCCATCCACATTGACTGTTGTTGATACAACAACCTAAAAAAGAAAGAAAAAAATTTAAAGAAACCTGCCTAGTTTCAGGAGCATAGATGCAAAAATAGATCTTTTAAGACAATCAACATCACAGTCTGTTACTTTTCACTTTCAGCAAAGTGAATGACAACTATGAATACATCTTTGTTTATGTGGCTAACACTGGCGATTTTTAACTCACAATTGTTTCTCTTCAGAACCTGCTACACTAATTAGAGTTTAATCTCCTATTATGCTAACAAATGAATTCAATTCAGGGAAATATTCTTCTAGCCATTAGTTTCAGAAACACCCCTCTAGCCACTCATTTTAAAAGCTGCTGTTTTGATTGATCTGTTGATATATTGATTAGATAGTTTATCTAATTAAAATTTGTTCACTTGAGACTGTCTTCAAATGAAGGGTTGTGAGGATTCCAAATAAAAAAAGCTTAATAAATCAGGAACCATCGTAACTCCCATTTTTTCTTCAGTAAATGATCTCCAGGTCAGTTTTACAATTACATTTAATGTCTGATAATGAACTTTTTTGCATCTGAAAAGACTGAGTTGAATATGAATAGTGAAAGTGTTTTCAATCCATGAAAAGTATCCCTTCTCAAGTTCATTTGGATGGTGATTGACCCTGGTATGTCAATGGAATTTCCTCCTTTATTTTTGAGTGAAAGGCTCCTATTCTTGTGTCCAGGTTCAGAGTCCGGCCATAGAAGAGATGATGGATAGGGCCTTCTTTGGCTTCCAGCTGCTTCTTAGTAGAAAATGGAAAAGGAACATATGCAAAATGCACAACCTTCCCGATAAAAACACCTACACAATGGATTTGTGAAACTCATTCCGGAAATGATATTCCATGGCCACAAGCCAAAGAGGAAATTGAGAGATGTGCATGTGTCTCTGTGTGACATAGCTTCATAGGTTGGTAGTTATTATCCCAGACAGACTTTTACGTCTTATTTAAATATTCCAGCATGGACCCTGTGGTGGGGGTTCCAGATTTGTTAAACGAAGTAATCAGTGTAGCATTTTCTTTGTGGTTTAGCATCAGTAGAGTCCGTAAAGCCAGTGGCTAAATTAGAGTGTGTTAGGCCTTAACAACCACACTAGTGATTGTGGCAAAGGCTAGTACAAATTTTAGCTTTCGTCTTCTGCTTATTTTACTTTTGGATGCAACAAAAAGTTTTCTGGGGGTTCTCACACCAGCTCCTATACCCAAACACATAATGAGCAAAAAACGAAGGGGAAAAACTATTCTCCTTTTCCACTGAGCTAGTCCAAGGCATCAGAAGACAATTTTCATCTGTTTCTGTGTTTGGGATCACCTCTGATCCTGCTTCTTATTCACAACCCATAATTAGCTTTCAGCTATCACAGCACCTTTTCTGCGTACTCTGCCTCCTTTGAGACAGCCATCTGCGTTACCCTTTAGAACAGCCTGAGGGCAGTTTTCTGCAAGTCTGCTGTGCTCCCCTATCTTTCTTGTCCCAGAAGTGGACACTTTCACTCCTGTCAACATCCACTTAGGAGAGTGCTGAGGTTGCACACTCACCTAAGCCACAGAGCTACGGCCAGGCCACTGGGCTATCTGCTCTCACTTTTAATGAGATTTGCAGATTTAAAAAAAATATTGCAAAACATACAGGTGTGATTTTTAGAAAAGATTTCTGGATTTGGTGCCTAGAACACAGTATATTAAGAAGACAGAGAAAGGTGTATATAAAAATGACAACTATTTTTGTTCTGTCATGTATATATAGGTCAGTCACCAAGGGAAAATACTGTAGTTCAGCAAAAGAAAGACATGCTAGGTTTTGTTATATTGGCTTATTCCTGCAGCGCACCTAAAGAAAGGTGCTGAGATAGTGAAACCAGTTAAAAATATTGTTCAAGATCTGACATACTGTTAAGTCCAGTTAAACCTTCTGAGAGGCAGGGAGATTAGCTAAAGAGACCCAGGAAAGTCTTTCTAGTGTCTACTGGCTCCATTGTCGACCACATGATCACTCATGACTGATGCTTCATTTAGTCATCGGTGAGACAAAGAGGACATTTCCACTCATTCCAGGTTTGACCTTCTGTTCTGTTCAGATGGATCAATATCACCAATGCCACGTGAAGCTGAGATGCATGAAAAATGGAAGCTTGGCTCAATTGTTTTGAAGAAATATTTTTTCCAGCTACAGATCTTTTCTGTTGGCTGGCTCAAGTGTTCTGGCTTCACCGGTTGGTTGGCTGTGCATGAAAACAGATGTCACATGTTTTGCTATCAAGTTTAACCACAAGTTATTCCCCTCAAAAATCAGAAAGTTTTGAACATCTCAATACTAGTTTATTATTACTGACAAATATGAATTATTTTGAAATATTTTGAAATTAAAAGCATATATTTCTTATCAAGCATTTCAAATGACCCCAAATACGGAGGAAATCATTTGTCCACCACGTCAGATGTCTCTCTGTAGTGTTATGATTCACCACAGGGTATTTCAAAAGCTGTAAGGAGAAAGTGAAGTATTAAATATTTTCTAAAACAATTCAAATAAAAATATGTGGGTTGTACGACCACTGTTGGATTTACAAGTTGTAAATGCAGGAGGAAAAACTACCGAGTGAGATCCAAATTTCACCCTGTTCCACAGTTGAATTTCTAATGTCTGTTTACTCAGTTTACACGTGTAAAACTTCTACAGGTCTCAGCTCACTCCACACCACGATGTGAGGTGTTAGTATGAAGGAAAACTATGGAAATACTTTCAGAGAAGAGGCCCGCTTGCTTCACAGCAATCCATAACAGCCCACTGCAGAACTGGTCAAGGCCCAAGAACAGGCATTTAAATCACTGGGGAAAATATAAAACACCGACAGAGTTTCTTAAAGGGCTGTAGCACTGAAACTACACTAAGTAAAAGCACTGATACCAGATCTTCACGGGAAAAAAAGTTCAAGCAGTTTGAAAATCTGAGTATCTTTCATATATGGTTTACTTTCAGGAGATATCTGTACCTGGAATCTTCGCATGTCTCGCGGGTTGCCTGCATTCTTCAAACAGTTCTGATTGCACTTGAGGAAAAACTTTAGAAAGAATCTATAAAAATACAAAATTGAAATCTATTAGATTCATCAAATTGTAAATCCAATTAAAAAAAAAATAAAATTTAATCATAAATAGTTATACCCAAAAGAATACTCATAGTGAAATATTACTTTCTTATTAGTTAATGAACTTATTTTAAAGTATAAGATCTCTGTCATAAACAGAACATTATTGCCAGGGAAAAGCAAATTTATATTTTTAATTTTTCAACAACTACAAATGTATTGACTCCAGGCCACATCCTCAGCTCGGTGTGGGAAAGTTGATTTCAATGACTCATTGACTTCAAAGGTAATGACTTACACCAGATTAAAATTTCTCTCTATTTTTTTTCATAGTTTTTTTTTTCCACAACTTGTATTAGCAGTAGTGACTTCTATGTGAAAAAATTCCTAGGTAATGAGTGGTCAATCTTTCGAAAAGCTCTTGGCTTTGCCTCCTCCGATTTGGCATTTCTAGCTATGCAAAGGGACTCAATCCAACCCTGCTAACTCCAGTAAGGCTCAGGCATGGATCTGGCCACCAGAAAGGCCCCATTTTCCTCAGGGATTTTTAAAAGGAAAGGAATGTGGAGGCTTAGACCCTGTCTTACAACCTCTCCAACCTTGCCAGCCTTTAGCTATATGGAGTCACTCTACCTGAGGAGAGAAATCCAGCTTGTTTTTGCTGAGAGGCAAGTAGTAATTATTCAGGACGAAACTGTACCACCAAGGCATCTCCCAGTAAACCATTTTGTAGCAATACCACCTGATGGCAACTCAGAAAGCACTTATGAGAAGGGGAAAAGCTTGAAAGGGTGCAGACTCTGTTGTGCTGCCCTCCTGCACTGGGTGGTGAGTTCCTTGGTATGGGATGGTGGCTCCTCCTCTTTCCTTCACTACTCGTTTTGAAGAATTGCTTTGAGAAGCAAGGAACAATTTTGTAACTGCACTATGGCTTGCAAGCAGGCTGTGCCAGATCGGGGGACGCCTCCTATTCCTGTCCTAGCACCAAAGGATGCTCACGGTCTAACACCTCCCCTTCTCTTTATGTAGCTATATTTTCACATTTAAAAATTTAAAAAAAAAAAAAATGTTCTGAGGAGCTTGTTTTCAGCTCATGACTGACAGCCAGTGACAACCAAGGCTCAGGACTCCTCACCCAGAGCTTCTCAGAGGCACCAGCCCATCAGCTTATGCCGTCTAACTTTATGCATTTTGACTAGCAAGGTTAGGCAGAGCTTTTACATTTAGTACATGAGCAATTATTATTTATTCACGCCAATCTTTACAAGTGACTGTGACTATTCTAGCTGTAAACACTTTGCAGAAATTTTCGTGTGCAAATAATATTCCAGGCAGGAGGTAAGCCGAGAAATTCTTCGGTACCCAGCACAGCCCAACTGCAGCTGAGCACAGGTCTGACCACAGCTGTGCCACGCTGTGCTCTCGCTCAGATTTTGGGAGGGCCTGGGCAAGAGCATCACAAATGGCTACAAACAGGTGCTTTCAATCACAGCTCTTCTTTTTAAGTTAAAACTTGAGCAGGACCCTACTAATGATATGGGATACCAATATTAAAGGAGTGATCCCTCATACCCATCAGGCCAAGTAGGGAAATTACCAGTTTTATTTATATTGTGTGGGAAATTACTAGTTTTATTTCTATTGTGTATAAATTAATCAGTGACATCAGTTCAGCTATCTCAGAATCTGTAAAGGGGCTTCAGATGTTCAGCTGGAAGAGAGCTGGATTTCCATGGTGGCTGACATGATCTCCTAGCTTGGAGGCTCACTTGAACTCAGGTTTTCTGGACACCACTGCAGGAATGCCATTGAGAGTTTCAGCCTTTCCACAAAACTGTATTTTTGTTTCACACCCTCCTCTTAATTTTATCTGCCTTGGGTTCTTTTTTTTTTTTCTTTTTTTTTTTTTTTTTTTTAAGGATACTTGTGATCTCCAGAGACTAACTCATCAGCTGAGGATTGCCTAAGCATAATGGCATTTCTGTCTTATCTTCACTCTTTCTTTCACGTCTTCTACCACTTGTGGCGGAGTGGCTCAGGCCCTGACACTGGCTCTCCCACCAGTCAGCGCCCACCACGCACTGGGGAGAGCCTTCAGCCTCACCGATGCCCTGTGCCGCAGTCACACTGGTGAGGAGCATCTTATCTTTTTTTTTTTTTTTTTTCTGATCTCAAATGGGTGTTGTGAGGCTTATTGAGCTAATGTTTGTAAATTGCTCTGAAATTCTCAAATGAATTGTGCACGGGGAATGCTAAGTATTATTCCTTGCGGATTTTTTTTAACTTGAAGCATTCATGATGAATTGTTCCTACACAGAGAGCTCAAATCCTGTCAGAAAAAGGGGCCATTAAGCACTCTTTCACTAAGCATCAACTGCAACTGGTATTTGCTCAATTATTTGGTGGGAAAAAAAAAAAAAAAAAAAAAACACTTGTTGGAATTAAACATCTTTACCAGGATGAACCTGAGCACTGAGTTAAATACCAAAGCCATAACATTGGGGTGAATACAAACAGCAATCATGTTCCAGCTCTTCTGCATTCTTTGATACACAGGTTTTTATTGTTTTTGTTTTGTTTTGTTTTTCAATCTGTTTTTTTTCAGCAAGGTTGTGGAGCACAGGCAGCTTCAAGACAACATTTTCAGAGGAAGACAGCATAAGTTTAAAACCTGTGTTCCCAGGCAGGGCATTTCTCAAAGCTGGCCAGGGAAAGAAAACTGGGTTGATTTTTCCTCTCAGGCAACCGACAAGAGTGATGGATACCATGAACGGATCCCTACAGCAGAGGGCAGGACCAGATCCTGTCCTCAGCGAGTCCTGCATCCTTGAGACAAGCGCTCTGCCACACTTTAAGAAGTAAGAAGCTGGATTTGAATTCAGCTTGGTCATATCTCAAGCCTTGCTGCCGTAACAGAACAGGAAGGCAAGCCTTTCTCGGTTTGCCTCTCCGTGCTATATTTTGTGTAGTATCCACAAATGTAGTCTTTGTAATAAATACAGTTTTGTGGTACAGCTTTCCTAAACATACTAAGCTGTTCCTAAAATACTGATCTGGAGAAAAATGCAGTCTTTGTGATGTTTCTTTTCTCCAATTTTTTTCACGCTGCTAGAAAAAGACTGCCACCACCTTAATTAAAATGTATTGCCTACCACAAGACTTCACTATTTTAAGATAAAATTTACATCTTTTATTAACTCACCTCACCTATACACTTAGCTCACAATGCCTCTCAACGCCCATCTGCCATCCG
>NC_089879.1:1602500-1607500 GCF_040182565.1 Anser cygnoides | reverse complement strand
GCGCACACGGTGGCTCCTCAGTTTCAGCGGTGTGGCCTCATTTTAGGCCGAGGTGCTCACACCACAGCACACACCCGAGCAGCCGCGGCGCGCCCTGCAGAGGGGTTCGGTCGGTGCCACCCGCCCGATACAGGCGGCCTTGCTCTGCTCTACATCTGCTCATTACAGCAGGGGCTAAATAGTAGGTAAGCGCAAAGATCTCTCAGTGGAATATATCTTAAATCAACTTTTAATTATTATTTATCAAAGCACATCCAAAATGTATCGCAAGAGCGATACACGGTATTTGTAGGTGCGTGCTTCAGGAGTGTCCTGTTTATTTCCAAATGTCGGAGATGTCGAGACAGCGTTCGTAGAGCAGAGCACTTCAGTGGGGCTCTACAGGCCAGAACGGAGTCAGGCCCCAGCTGCCAGGCCTGTCACCCATTCTGCATTTAGTTCCCCCCCTAAAAGTGAGCCGGGGGAAACTGATCTGGAAATCGTCTTTTGGTGCCGGGCCGCCCAGAGCAGCAGACCCAAGGAGCGCCCAGTGGCTGCGGTCGGAGGTGGCACTGGCACCGCTCGCTCTGCTTTCAAGGGTTCTCCAGCCTCTGGCGAGGCTGTTCTCGAAGCTGTCACCCCTCTGCCAAGTGAGTGAATGGGGCGCAGCCTGCTGCCTGCACCGTGAAGCGATCCTCTGCCTGTGACACCCCAGCCTCAGCCACCAAGGTCCAGGGAGTGCCCGCTGGAGGAGTCGACCACGGTGGAAGGAGCTGAGCTCCGCATCCACGGAGAAAATGAAATAGCTGCGTACATATCTAGGGGGAACATCTGGACGATTGTGAGCAACTTACATACATTTACTTAATTGCAATCTTCAATGAAATTGTCCGTCATAAAAGATGCCTCAAGAATTCTGATTTTAACTGTCTATCTGAACGAGTCGCAATGTACACTCATATCGTTTGTCTTAATTTTATTTCACTATCACTAACTGTAGACACTACTTCAGAAATATTTTGAATTTAGTTTTAATTGTACAGCTTTCAACTCACGCAACATTTCTCTTTGTGTTGAAAGCATCACGGTGATTTATCCTCATTATTGTGTAAATAGGTTTCGGCAGTTCTCAGTAAATAAAACAAAGAGTGACAGGAGGAGAAGGGGGAATTTGCTTTCCTACCAATTAGAGTAGCCTTAGGCAGTACTTTTAAGAGGAGATAAATCCTGCAAATCACTAAAATGATCCTGTCACATGCACCAAATATTAAAATCACACAGCGGCGCACTTCATACAGTTTGCTTTGGTTTAATGAGTTGGGGTGGGCTTCGTCATGAGGTTTGCATCTCGCAGTTGGGGACTGTTGATTGACAGTGAAGATCATGCCCAACTGCAGCTTCCTAACCAGTAGGGCCAGATGGAAAATCACAATTCATGTTTAATATGCAGTTTTTCAGCTAACGAAAATTCCCAAATTGTCTCCTCACCTCCTACCTGAAAATTTTTTCCCATAATAAATGCAAAATATGCTTCATATTAGCCAAGAGTGGTTTTTCCCCCTTCCAGCAAGTTATTAAAAAAATCCTGTATAAATGATCCCTATTAAGTGAACAACCTGTTAACTTCTTCAATTATGTAAGTTATCAAGGATTAAAAGACAAGTTTCTGAAACATCTGGTGTCACGCTTAGACACTTCTAAAAGTAAGTGGTGTGTCAGGGTAAAGGTGTCATCACCAAAGGAGAGGACACTTAAAAAGTGCTAAACTATTAAACATATGCTTTGTTCTACTAAATTTTCTGTCCAACGCAACGCTACTCCAGGTTCCCATGGCAAGCTGGTGATGATGCCGTGGCTCATGTTATACCTGCCACTGTGGAGGAGAACGTGGAGGGGTGAGGTCGCCAGAGCATTTCTGCATACCGAAACAAAACGTGCCAATACGGTGTAATATATGTAGCAAAGAGGTGGCTAATATCAAGCTTTTAACGATAAGCAGGACATAGCAGACATATTGCACGATGCTGAAGGAGCCCTTATAACTCAGAGCCGTGCTGTTATAGCTTGGAGTGTCCTATTTTCAATTATTATCTCCCCCTGCACTGCTCTCCTGCAGTCAAGTTTTACACTCTGACATTTATACTTAGTATATTGAGCAATGATTGTTACCTTGTTACAGCATTTTTTTGTGCAATGCTTTATGAGAGTGGAACTAAATGTATGACAGGAACCCCAGTAACCTGAGACCCTGGGTCAGTAATGTATTAAAACAAAACAAGACACACATGGCTTCGGCACAGCAAGAAATCATGCAGGAATGGGGACTCGGACAGGCTGAGATAAAGAAGGCCCACCTAACAGCTGCAATTATAGCCTTCGTTATATGAGTCAATCCATTACTGCATATAGGCTTGACAAATTACCATAAATGCCAAACCAGAACAACAGCAAAGTAATTTAGCTTTGCGCTGGACACTTTGAAAGTTGGAATAGCTGCATATATCAGTAAACACTAATTAATTAATCAGTGTTGTTGTTGGTATAATGATTATGATCTTTCTTTTTTTTTTTTTAATTTATAAACTTCCTTCAGCTAAACAACTAAAAAATTAGGATTATAGCGGTGAGAGGATAAAATCATTGTTTTACATTCTCATTTGAAATGGAACAGCACATCAATTTGTAAATATCTTAAAATAAATATAAGTTTTTCATTACTGCTTTCACTAATGTATATCTGCAAATTAAAGACAAGCTTTACATTAAAGAACTGTTCACTGTTAACTACCCACGAGTTAACAAATGCTTGGGCTATCTTTCCATAGCATTGATTTGTCAGCATTAAATTATACGATTATATTTTATCGCTTTCTTATATGTAAAGTCTCTCTTCTACTCAGTGTACAGGATGGAGAATGATCATTAACATTACCTCATACGTGTTTTATATTCCCTGAAAAATATGTAGCGCCAGGACTTCCACAGGGCACATCTTCCTAACCTTGTCATTTATTAAGTCGATGTCTTATCAACCTCCTCGCAGACATCTTCCCCATCACACTTAAGCATTTCAAAATTAACAGCACAGCCCTTCTGCGAGGTGAAATTACTACTCTATTACTATCTTTCAGTGAGGGTAAAGTACAAAGAGACAGAGACGAGCACGGCTGGACACACCGGGTGCCAGTGTGAACGTGCGGGAGCGTTTCATAGGGCCCAGCCAACTGCCCAGGGGCAGCTCTGGACCTCAGGGCCGGCTCCACCTGGACCACGACAAGCTGCGGGAGATCCACGCTCCGTCATCAACAGCTTTGCTTACCGGTGAGTGATCTACCGCACCCCAGCTGAATATCCTTAAGTCTTATTTAGTCTATAGTTTGTAAGTGTCAAGGTCTCCCTCTGTCCCACGTCCCAGTCACCCTGCACAACCAGAAGTGTTCAGAGCTTTTCATAGCATAGGCCACAAACCAGTTCCTGCTGATACCAGATGCAGTGAGAGCACTCAGCACACCTAAAATTAAAGCTCCAAGTGTCAGAAACAGTGAACGAGACAGAGAAGGATGCTGCAGCACTGAAAAAGTGGGTATGACTTGTTGAATATGACACAGAAACTGAGAGACAGAAATAGACATAGAAACTGTATTTGAGACTTAATTCCTTGGGTCAGCAGGACCCAACTAGAGGAGTAATACCTTCTTTCTCCTGCCTCAGGCACGAAATGTTACCTAAGCTCGTCGAGGAATGAACAGAAGGCCATGTAGGTACGACTCCTTTGCTACACGTGAAAACACGCACAGCGGGCACCAGCTCCAGAAAGTGTCACACGCAAGAGGAGTCAGCATGCATTTGAGGACCTTATCAGATTTTGCGTCCAAAAAGGGGATGAAATTCAGGTTACAATAGGCAACCTTGATGCTGTCAAATCTTTTAAATGGTTGGTGTTTGACTTTTCCACCTCATCCTTCTTTAATATATTTCTCTTTGTAATTCCCTACTCTCCAGGTTGGAGGGCGGAAGTATTGTTGGCTGGAACCAACGCCGCCTCCTCTGTGAACCGCCGGAGGAAGCTCTCCAGAGGACCACCAACTGGGCCGGGGCACGAACGCCGTGACAGCACCCGGCCCCTGCCTGGCCGCGGGCTCTGCTCACGCCAGCCCCGAGCACGCTGGCTTTGGTAGAGCCGGCCGCCCGGCTGTGGTGGCTCAGCACTTCCCACATGACAACTTAGTCTAATTGAGTGGGACAAATTATCTTACAATGGACTCTGTGCAACAGCAGCAAGACTAAATCTATACTCCAGCTAACTCCGAACACATAATTTAGCCATAAGAGACTAGCAGTGTCAGTGGTTTCCACAACTATTTGCTAAAAGCAGAATAAAATTCAGGCTCAGAAATGCTGAGTTCAGTGCCAGAAAGCAGCATAACGGAGCCATAACGTGTGAGTTCAGAGTTAGAAAAATGGTGTTCTTCTTCCGCAGCTTACTGTGTTTCTTTCCCAGTCCCTCCGACTCCTTGAGCCAGCCCACGGGGCCGTGCCCCCACCACTGTTGGTGGGAAGGGAGCACAGGAGGAGCAGCGCCCGGCTCCCAGCAGGACCCTGCCGAGGAGCAGGCAGTCTCCTTGCCCTCACCTCCCGCAGCCCAGTACGAGCTAGGAAAAATCAGGGAACTAGTATTTAAACTCATTACTGGCTGTTCTCCTAGTATGAATTATCCAGAGTATAAAACATCGAGTTTTATTGTCTGATGCTAATCCTGTTGGTGGAACTACAGTTTCAGAGGATATTTGGACTGATTTATTTAGTTTTCTCCACCTTTGATATCCCTATCCCTTTTAAGAAGATAGTCTTTTTGATGCTAAATAAAAAGTTGAGAAACTTAAAGTATTTCAAAATACAAGAACTGGTTTTGCTGGCTATAGCTAACTCACAGTCTTTAATAGAAGGAGATAGTGGGCCCTAATGAGCAACTCACATTTGCCATCAGATATTTCACTTTACCAGAGGGTTGGGTTTTTTTT
>NC_089879.1:1585000-1592500 GCF_040182565.1 Anser cygnoides | reverse complement strand
GATATGAAAATTTACATTATGCATAAGAGTCCAAGTTCTGTAATGATGAGAACTTCAAATTAAAAGTACTCGAATGTGTCTGTAAGACCCCGTTGAACAGATGAGTAAGTCCAGCAGATGAGCAAGTAACAGGTGGACATGTTGGCACCTAACCTGAGCCAGGATTTCTGGGATAGATAAATGTATCTTGATATCTATATGACTCGGCAGCGGAGAAGCTGATAACGGTTTGATGACAGGCATGAGATGTAATTTGCAAGTTCAGCTTTCAAAGCTGAGATGCATTGGATAGTTGCTGCTTCTCAGCGCTACCGTTTCAGGATGTCTGCGCTCTCGGGCAGACATGGCTGCTCTAGTTTCTGCATAGGCAGCATTTTGATTATTTTTTTTCACACCAGGCTTGAAAAGAGGTCCAAACTAATCACCCAAATATCACTTATTTATTAATTAGAATTAAATCTCAGTTTAATTTTAAAGGAGATTTCTTTGGAAATGTGCTTTGTGCTCACTCGTTTACCCTTTAAAATGAGTTCCTCGGTCTCTGTCTAGAAAAGTGTGTGTTGCTTTGACATTAATCGGTGGAAAATGTATAAAATGTATGTATCACCTGTGTTCATTTATTCTGCATAGTGCTCAGCACTACCACCATCCACTCATGAAAACAGCCATCCTTGTTAATGGAATAGGGGTTTACACCGTAGTGGACAAAACGAGTTAATTTAGTTCTTTATATAAGACTGTGAAATGAGCATATTACTACAAAAACTCCCAGTTTTCAAACTATCGTTTCCACAGATAGTAACAGGCTGTCACTGTGAGATACTCCCATGTGTTTGCCACCTGCAGGAGTACCAGCCTATCCAGGAAGTCTGATTAAATTACAGAGAGTGAAAAAGAGAGAATAAGCTTTAGTTCATCTTAAATAATTTGCTGAAAGACTTTTTAGATCCAAGATACAGCAAAATTAGCTTCTCTGATGAACACAGGGAAGGCAGCATGAAGCAGGGATGATGGTTCATGAGCTCAGCACCTGTGCTCACCATCCTTTCACTTCCCACAACACGCAGAAGGCAGCTCAGGCTGTGTTTGCAATGAACTCGATCATTTGGCAGCTGGGTGTGAGCAGCCCAAAGCCCAAGCTGGATGTAAAACTTCCCACTCTGAAGCCATCCTACCTTCATTGCTATGTTTATTCCTTGTCAATAGCATTACTCAAAGATAACATTTTCTGCCCTCTGGGGAGAATTACATACAACTTCATCAGATGGTGTCGTCTCATCCTCTTGCAAAGTGAGGATCCTGTCCTTCACCTGTGATGAGGTTTTATAAAGGACTTCGGAACACCTCCACTTCTAAGTTACAGGATTTTTCTTTGCTGAAGTAAATACCTAAAGTTAAACTCTAAAGATAGAACCTGCAGTAATTAATCATTCATTTAGACACGTGAGTTAATGCTGCTGAATAACAGACCTTCCCAAGAAACAACCTGCTTACTCGAGTTGGCAACTGTGGGCTGCACTGGGAAACCTATACAAAAGTTCATACCGTGTTGCCAAGGAAAAGTAAGCTATATACTTATTTTGGTTTGATAGGATATATTAACACACAGAATAAAATAATGCTAAAATATAAAAGAGATTACGACATTACTTGTTTCAATGGTTCTGTTGTTTTACGGGGCAGAAGACAGCACAGAGCCTGTATTATATATGTAACTTATTTATAGGTTATTAGTTAGATGTACTTTTATAAAGCAATGAAAGAGAAACAGATTTCCTGCTCAGAGTACTGTTTTGTAAACAGTTGTGCTGGCTTCAGGAAAAAAAAAAAAACTTAATAGGGGGATGCTCAGGGTTTTCCATATTAAGGGGCACTCTGAAATTACCTAAGGGTTTCTCCAGGGTTGTTCCATTATGTCAGAAGTATTTATATTGCCAGAAAGCTGTAAGTCAACTGCGGAAAAATGTAGCAATGAAATTCTTCGAGGAAGGACAAGAAAGAATGACAAAATAAAGAGGAACAATAGTAGGCATCTGCCACAAACCACTTGATTTGGAGGAGAACAAGAATGTTCCATCTCACAGCACACTGTAATTGCAGAAGACTGTTAACCACTGTAAGGTCTGTAGAAGAAGAGGTACTACGAAGTGTTAAGGTTCTTCATTTTTATAGAGGATAATTTTATGCTACTAGAAATAAAGATTTAATTTTTGCCCACAAGGACTTTGTGCCTGGAAAGCATTAACAATAAGAAAAAGGAAGGTTCTATTCTTAGTTTATTTTGGCAACTAATCCAATTAGCAACAGTAGTTGATTGGATAGCCAACCAGCTGAAATGAACTTGCCTATAAATCTTATCTTTTAATAACTGCAGCAACTTCCTTGCATTTATTTTCTCTATCTTTTTTAGAATTCATGGTTTCCTGGTTACCTCCTAATATTTAAGACCCTCTGTTGTTCTTTCGTTTCAAATCTGTCTGCTGCCAATATGCAACACTGGTGTCACCTTCTCTTTGGAAGAGGGTACTGAGCAGAAAGGGAGAGCATATAGCCAGAGCCCTTTTTGATGGGAACCACTTCTAGTCGTCACTTCTTGGTCCCCATCTGCTTTTATCTGCATGCAGTTGGTCCTCTTACTTGATACAACATCGTTCCCTCTCCCCTTTGCTTCTTCTCATCCCCCTTCCTTCTGCTATTGTTGGTTCATTATCCTAAGTCCAGGCTGATTTTCCCTCTATTTTCCTTTCCAACCTGTAAAAACAATTATTTTCAATGTTGACCCTTCCTTATAGGGTGCCTACTTGCAGTGTATTCCTTCCTATTCCTTCTGAATACTCAGACTAAACAACAAGGGGTCAGAGCACTCTTTTTTTCTCTTCAACAGGCCCTCATCTAGGGAGAAGCTAATTAATTAGCTGAGAGAGCTTCTCTGGGAGTAAGAGCAGGAGGACATGTTCCCACTAGGCTACCCTGCTTTGTATTTTAGATAGGATGCAACGTTTCGCAACCTTATCACTTCTCTGCTGCAAACAAAGCCTGGCAAATTTTAGGGATCATTTTCTTTCCACTGCTAAGCTTGATAAGGTCTCTGCAGTGGGTTTAAATCTTTCAAGGCTGCTGATGTCCCATGGGCACAGGAAAATCATATCTAGGTTTTTCTTAAGAACCTAGAAAGTTGCATGAAGGACCTCATTTTATCCCCTTACCATCCAGCATTAGATATTGCGTGATCGTGTAGCTAAAATGACTTTCTGTACCATTCTTCATATAGTTGAAATGAAAGATTAATTAAAGATATATATATATTTTAATCAGCCCACCTGATAGCTTGTTGATAATGTTAAAAATTTGGGAAAAAGATAAGTCTGAAGCTTGAAAAAAAGATGCCTTGATGCTTGAATGAAAGATGTAATTAGCTACTTTCCATGTGATACTTCAGGCCCACTTCTAGCCAGGTCTACTTTAAACCAAACTTTTCATAGTTAATAATTCTGCTTGGCTCATTTTTTTTGTGCCTGACTTGCAACCCCAGACTACGATTTGTGCATACCGCTACAACTGAAGTCAACGACAGCTGTGTTTAGGACATACGAAATACTACATAATGACACAGGCTCTGAAAAAATGGATCCTAGGCATCTCCCGTGCAGCACTTACAGATATGCTTAGCTACTTATTTCCTAATTTTTCCCTGCTTCAATTTCAGTTGCCAAACTTCATGTGACACGGATGTTGTAGAAGGAAATCTCTGTTGCAGACCTACACAACAGTGATGAGCTCAGTGAGATGCTCATGGAGGAATTTGGGGCTGGTTTTGCAGTTGTTGTGACAGGACTTGAATAGCACTCAATAACTTGGGCATAACGGGACCACACACTGAACAATGAAGGAAAAAAATACTGAACAGTACTGAATTCAATACTATTCAGTGCTGAATAGTACTGAATGCAGCAAGGGTAGTGAGGGGGGGAAAAACCCTGGTTTTGATTATGTAACCAAAACCAATATCCTAATGTGCAGACAGGGAGTCCAAACAAAGCTTGCAGGGGCAACCTTTATTATAACTTTGAATGCTTGCCTTTGCAGCCTTACGAATGTTCTTTTAATGTAATTGTTTACACGATAAAAAGATGAGAGAGAAACTAGGCCCATTAGTAAATGAGGAAAAGAATAAAATTAATGACAATTCAGAAATAACTAGAACTGATTCTACACTGGGGATCTGCCCCAGTTACAGCCCTCAGTGGCCAGCCACCAGCACACCACCAGCAGTACGAATCCACTGCGCAAACAAGGAACTGCTGCAGGCTGCTGAAATCAGTCGGAGGTGCATCAAGCAATTTATTTAATCTCTGTTTAGATTTATTCTGCCTAAACTTGTATTACGAGCAGTAGGTAGGTAGCATCAGTGCCTGAAATTGTCACTGACAATGCCCAACACCTTTACAAATACGAAAAACTCTACTTTTTGCAGGAGAAAAACTGTTCAGATAGTAAGAAAGATACGTATACGCAGCTATTGAGAGGTAACACGTATATATGTAGTATGGATATGCATATCATATGCTTTATTTAATAAATCTGAATGTGCTGCTGATCTGCAAGCTATTTTGGAAGTAATGAAGTGTAGTGATGGCAGGAAAATAAGTGAAAGGTGAAGAAGTTGATTCTCGTTGAAGGATTAAAACAACTAAACAGGTGCTTACTTGGCTCACTGACTTGTGAGAAGGTATCCACAAGAAATAACTAAAAGAAAATAGACTCTCTGTATAGTGATGTAAGTAAATGTTACAACACAAGGCTGAAAGTAGAAAAAGAAGAAAACAAAAATGCAGAGAAATAGTACAGGGCGTACAGTACACTCCTGTACTACAGGACAACACCTGGGCTCATCAGCTGCTCTTTATTCACGGTAAAAGCAGAAGCCTCAGTCTGGACAAAGGTTTCACAGTTTGAGTTCTGAAGAAAGCTCCCAATGAAGCCAGACCCTGACTTTACATCCAAAACTGTAATTAAGATGGAGGGTCAATGAGCAGCACAAAGAGTTCATGGGCAGTGGATGAGGACAAGGACACGGCCGGGCAGGAGGGGAAGCAGAAAGCACAGCAACATGCCAGTTCCTTCCTTCTCTTTCAGAAGCAGCTCCCTGCCGGACCTCCCTGTCCTGTGGGTATGCAGCAACACTCCTCCCATTTTCTATCTTTCTGGATGGCAGTGGCAGAAACACAAATTTCAGAACACGTGTCCACAACCACTGCTCTCAGATCAAACTACCCCTTCTCACAACACGGGAATAATGAGGAAGCCAGTATGCTTTCTTGGTTTACCCTTCTTTTGGCATTGATCTGCATCTTGCTATAACCATAGCGAGATGAATAAGGGGAGACAACTGAAGGAGAACAAATAAATGTTTTTATATTTTACATCAAGGAATAGGGGATTTTCATATCTTATACATGAGGAAGAACTCAGGAGTCTGCCCTTAAAATATACACAAGCTGACAACGGCTGTTGGCAGTGCTGGTGCAGCTGACAAGCCAGAGGAAAAGGTAAGGCTTACACTTGGTAGGATTAAATAAGATCAGTAAATTGCAAAGGCCTTGAATGCAGGGAAAGTGATTTGTATTTAATGCAATAGGTAAGACAGAGCCTATGATGGTTTTATGGCGAGAACAACAGCAGAGTGAAGGTTTCACTGCCTTTTGAAGCAGAAGAAGGAAATGGCAAGAAGGATGAAGAAGGGAGACTGCTGAAAGCAGAAGACCCAGTATAAGAATTCTTCCTTTTAATGGGAGAAAAAGGAGGTGGGGGAAAAAAGGAAAAGAAGAAGGAAAAAAAAAAAGCTGGTATTATGGGGAGAAGAATTTGTCTGTAGCTTGAAAGTGATGTACTCAAAGACAGCTCTGGCGCTGTGACACAGGTGACAGAGATCAGTTACAGCATCAACGACACCGTCTGAAACTGGAATAGTTTGAAACTGATGTTAACTCTTGCTCGCATTTAGTTCAATTTTACTGCAAGCCTTCTGAAAGAGGCATTCAAAAGAGAGACTGAGGTATAGGTCTGCAGAGAAAAACAAGCCAGGAGACGAGTGACAGAGCTGTAAATCACTTCACAAGCAGATAGTTGTTGCTCTTGGGGTGAAAGAGACCACATGCAAACAGGCCTGAAACCAAACAAAGCTTTATGAACAGGAAGGAAGACAAAAGGAAAGAGTCAGCCTAGCACGGAAGACAAAAAGACAAAAACTAAGGAAGGAAAAGGTTTCTGAGAGAAGCGTATGACTGACCGTGACGGCGCTGGAAAGCAGTCAGATGGCCACGGTGCTAAAAGCCTACGGTGGCAAAAAGGCTGCCGACGTGTTCAGAGCGGAACAAAGGTGGCAAAACCAGGAGTGACGGACGAGAACGGATGGCAAAGTACTGAAGCACGGGTGTGCTGGGGAGAAGATGACATTGAGGAGAACGAGGGAGGGAGGGAGAAGGCCGAGTCAGCCAGGGGCCATGTCTGGAGCAGAGGCCTCTGGCATTGGCAGGGTCTTTGTAAGAGTTGTTTGGTTTTTTTTGTTTTTTTTTAAGGAGTGTATGAAAATTTTTAAGAAAGGAGGGGACACGGCTGAATTTCCATCCATACTAAATAAATGGGGGGGGGGGGGGGGGGAACAGTAAGAAGCACAAGAAAACAAATGTAAGGAATAAATAAATAGATAACCCCCAGCCCCAGCAACACTGGAGGAACAGGACCAGGAGGAGCAGGCCCAGGTACTCATTAGTACACGTTTCTTTCCCTCCAGCACTACTGCAGTTATCGTACTATTAGCAGTGTAATTTCTTATGATACTTATATCTACGTAATGTAGCAAAATATGATTTGAGGACAGGATTGAATATAGAGATGCCTAATTGCAGTGTACTTAGGCTCAGAATAATAGTAACCAGAATATTTTTGTGCTTCCATCGCCTCCTTCAGAAAACACTGCACGGAGCTCCACGGCCCTGCTTTGAGCTGCCGGCCTCACCGCGATGCTGCAAGGGCAGCCCTTGGAATAAGTCCTTCTAAAAACAGCGAGGGCACTTATTTGTCATGTTCTGGGTTTAATTCCATAGCGGGAAAAGATCTGAAATTTCCTATGACACATGGTAATAACGTTGCTGAAAATAAAAAGTAGGAACTCGTATAAAAGTGGTTGTACCTCACTCTGCAAAAACACTGGTCCAAGTCACCGTTTTTGAATGTTACTGTTGTTCTTCTCTTTAAATATACATATATTTAGCATTTATATATATAAAATGTATACTATCAGGAAAAAGCTCTTCACCAAGAGGTGGCTGGGCACTGGAACAGGCTCCCCGGGGCAGTGGTCACTGCACTGAGCTTGCTGGAGTTCAAGAATCATTTGGACAATGCTCTCAAACACATGACCTGATTTCTTTTTTTTTTGGGTGGTCCTTGGGTGACCCAGGAGTTGGACTTGATGGTCCTTGTGGGTCCCTTCCAACT
>NC_089879.1:1580000-1582500 GCF_040182565.1 Anser cygnoides | reverse complement strand
TTATCCCCAGTCTATTTTTTCAAAGTCTCTTTGAACCTGTGACCCACCACAAACAAAATGTATTTGTGTTGTTCTTAACTGCTAAACTCTGAAACAACAAAGGACTTGTGAAATGGTTGCCAACTCTTGTATTTTTTTAAGTTCTACAACAATTACGTATAAATCAATTCAGTGTATTATTTTTAAATGTGGCTTTTTTTTTTTTGTATCTGACAGAAGTTGAATGGTGAAAGTAATTAAAATACACTGTTTAGTATTAAAACCCTTCTTACTCAGCCAGCAGAAATACATGAAGCCAGGAAAAACTCTGCTAGAGTATTTAACATGAGTTAAAAGTGACACTGTTTACTATTACACAGCAAATGTCAGTTCAGCTGCTCTTTTTATTTATTAAATGGCACTTTTATTTTGGACAAACACATCTACTTCACTAACTAATTCCTAGTAGAATTTATTCCTGCAATATACAGATTTTTCAAAAACAATTTTTTTTTCACTAGAGATATTTTCTGCCAAAAAAAAAAAAAAGTTTCAGCAATTAACAGACAATGCAACTTGCTCTTACATTTATTCATCTTTTTTTTTTTGTATTACTTAGTTTATCTTTCTTAATATGAACGGGGTTTTCTGCATTGCCGTGTACATTATACTGTCATCTAGAGAAATGAGCAGGTATACATAGTAAAGAGTAGAATTTATACCTGCAGTTAATTAAATCTGTGATTATTTGGGGGCTCAAATGATGTCATGCCAAAACAGAAGCATCTTTTCACAATCAGAACCCAGGAGAGTCAAGTAATCTGAAAATTATACTGCAGGAATCATAGGTAATCAGTATGCTAGTTTATCACAACAGGGCAAATTAGGGTAGAGTTATTTTTGCTGACAAGAACCTCTCTTGCAATCCCAGAAAAATGCAATGAAAAATGCAAGATGAAACCAACGTTGCATCACGGCTCAATGGGCAAACAACTGTAGCATAAAGGTAAAGGCACTGTTTTCACTTCCTAAATCCAAATTATTCTGAAGTTCAAATGATACATGAAAAGGGATATTTTAATGCTAGCTGGGCATAGATATCACTTAGTGTAAATTATATTGAAAAAAACCCTACATATGACTGTACTTCATTTAAATCAACATGCATACATCGAATGACCCACATGCACACACTAGCACACAAAATAAAATTTTATATTACCTTCAGAAGCTGGATCAATTGTTAATTCTACCATATGTTCAAGCATATTCTGTTACATTACTGTCTCTAGAAAAGCTCGTGGAATAGGATGGAATGTGTGAAAACATGCATGCTGTGCCAGTAAGTAGTTATTTTATGTTTGTAATTTTAGTTTTACTGACTTTGGGCCTAATCCAGTATGGAGAGCCACAGCAACGCTAGACTTGCACTCCTTAATTAGAGGCACTGCGAAGCACTTTGGGGTTAAGCGGGCTGTTTAGCGTGGAGCATGGCCAGCTCCCAGCTCGTGCCAGCCTGGGCATCTCCTCTGCGGAAAGGCACCTCGGCGGAGAGGGGCGAGACACGAGGTGTGCCTGGGCCTCAGCCCCGTGCCTGTCCGAGAGCGGCCCTGCCTCCAAACCCCGCGCTGGCCAGGCCAAAGCCTGGCAAACACAGCCTGGGGAGAAGGGACAACGGCCACCCCTTCAACAGCTGCGTTATCGCAGAGTAAAATGGCGTGGCCGCTTGGGTGGCTGCCCATCTGTGAAGGTGCGCAGGGTCAGCCATTCCCTCCGGGCACGGTCAGCAGGCACACGCAAGGCGTGCGGACGCCTGTGCCACGGGTGTTGAGAAGCTCCTTCTTTGGGTCAGCCGACGGTAGACAGGCCGGGCGAGGAGCGATCTCCCCGGCCTCGCACCAGGCCGCCCGCAGCCTCCTTGCTCTGCACGTCGCGGCCTCCAGCCCCGCGCCGTGGCACCGGCCTCTCCGCACGCCCGGCCTGCGCCTCCCGGGAGAGGTCCATGCCCAGAGGCCCGAGCCCTGCCAGCTTCTCCAGCCACATCTGCCGAGGCTGGCGTGCGTTACGTGAAAGGTGAGCTGGCCACTGCAGCTACCAAAACCTGCTCTCCCTTTCCAGGAAAGTGGCTCCCGAATACTTTAATCCAACAAATAATTAGGAGGTATTGAGGAGAATATTAAATTTCGCAGCTACGCAGGAGCAGTGGGCTGTCCCTCGATTATGTTTGCACATTTACAAGACGCTCTCCAACAGTTCGAAGATCATACACGAGGTAATTAATTTTACTTTCCCTGGTTCAGCGTGCCAGGAAGCTGACCTGCTTGGGAAGGAGAGCAGGGAGGAGCTGCATGAGTGCAGCTGCTCCGAATCACCGCACAGACCTGCGCAGGGGAGGCGGTGGAAGTCACACTTAGATCACTTCCCGGACAGCAGAAAAACTGCATACGCAAAAGCAGAATAACAGATAATGAGACAGAGCGATGACTGAGTGCGTGACGTCTGCAGTACCTCAGCTCATCTT
>NC_089879.1:1567500-1575000 GCF_040182565.1 Anser cygnoides | reverse complement strand
TTCATTTTATACTGTAGCCCAATCTACCTTCTATTCTAACTATTTATAATCATTCTGGTTTCCATCTGAATCTCTATTATTTCAAAGTTATGTGGTTTAGAAAACAGACACAGATAAAATTACAGCAGTCAGTCACTAAAAATGAAGGTACTGAAGTAAACTACAATAGTTAAAAAAAATGCTGTTACAGAAAAGATGGATCTGTTCCAATACCGGGATATTAAGAGGATGAATGCGTAAGGACAAAACCTGGAGAAAAACATAAGATAGATACAAATCAAGGAATGAATGATTGCCAATGGATTTCTGGAAGTACTTTAAGCAGGAAACCTCCATAACAGAACTGCAGTTATTCCGGAGGATGGAAAAAAAATAATCTCTAGAATTATTTACAGAACTCTTCATACACATCAGATAATGCACAAGTAGATCTTGGGTCTAGAGTCAACCTCCGATGGAAAGACACAAAGTTTTGTTAAGGCACTTCCCTATAATTTGCTTTCCTTCACCTTCGTGAAGTCTTGTGGCCACCCCACCTGCAGCCACTGCTGACCCTGGGAAATGCCGGGGCTCCGGGCAAGAACACCAAAATTGCTCCCCGCATTTTTGTACCTCACACCGCTCTCAGCAATTATTTGTTGCCAACAGAACAGAGTCCAGGCTAAGTTCCCTTCTCAGTTACTGTGATAGATACGTATCTGGCTTAATATCACTATTTGGATTAGATAAAGGAAGCTCGCTGCCCATCAGCATCTCTTGAACCACAGAAGAACTGCACAAACATAAAGAGGAAATCCTAATCAAATTTGGATTGGTAAAGAGCATTCCTGACAATCCACACAATACCAAGACCAATTCAATTTTATTGGTTGTTATTCAAAATAAAGGGCACTCACATCTATCCTTTGTGTATTAATAACCTCGCTCAAACTATAGGATTGTGGGGGTTTTGTAGATTGGGGTTTTTGATAGGTCTTGGTGTTCGCTTTATAACTAAGCTGAGTGTTCTCAGCAGTCACGAGCCCAGTAAGCAGAGCAAGCATTTGGTTAAGATTTTCGGTAGTAAATTCACCTTTTAAATGAGAGTGCCATGGTCTTACACAGTCGGGTTCACTCCTCCCAGTGCGTGTATGCGGCGGTAAAATGAATTTATCCTGAAAGTGAGGCTGCACTTCGGCCTCTTTATCACTCCTTCAACTTTCGCATTAATTTTTGTTCCCATATTCCTTAATTTATTTTCAGAAACTTTTACAAAGTGCAGCGGGAGCTGCGCATGGAGGCCACCGTTTGTATTCCTGCTCTCTAAAAGCCTGCTTAAACACCGCCTAAGGATTAGGCCAGGTTTCTTTATTTCCTTTCCTACTATTTCTTTATCATTAAGGCCAAGGAGTTTTTAGTGAGCAGAATACTGCTAATCGCTCACCCCAACCCCCATGGCTTTGTTTCTGTCAAAATAGCTCCTTTCAGCTGCAGCACAGAGAGAGCGAGCTGTCTCGGCAAATGAACTGTTCTTTCTCACCAGATGTGTAACCGTGTTTCGTCTTTCACTAGAGACAAGCTGGAGCCGACTCCTTCCGCTAGCTGGGCCCATGCTACATGTCTTACAACAACACAAATGTAAGCCCCTTCCTTTCCACACATGTTAAACTCATTTCCTAGTGAATTATTGGGAAAACACAACACTATCCTTACTGCTGTGCTCAGATGATGCAGTTTACTTTATGCTCTTCTGGCACCACGGCCACACGATGATTGGCTCTGTGTAATTTTCTGGCTGTGAAACTTTTGCTGAAAGTATCACAGATTTTTTTTTTTTTTTTAATTTGCCTCTAGCCTCAGCATACCAGGATCTACAAACACCACAGAACAAATATATTCCCCTTCTACATAACAAATGCTATTTACACTCTGGATTTTTTCCACCTCTGAGAAATAAGGAGCGTTCGTTCAGTAACAAAATAAAAACTAGGACCGAGCTAGCCGTATTCTGTTTCAACTAAGCTGACACGCCAACAAACTAGCCAGCTTTCTTCAGCTTAAAATGTTAATGAACCAAAACAGTTAACAGAAAAGTCAAATCACTGAATCTCGTAAAATCCAGAGTACCCCTCAGCCCATAAAATTCTCCAGCTTCAGATTTTTTTCTAAAACGCAGTTACATCTTTATTTTAATAGAGTATTAATAATGCCAGTATAATGTTGTATTATATATAGTTTTGACCACAAGCATTTTTGTGAGATTTGCTGTTAAGATAAACAAACAAGAGGAGCTTGTGTTCTGGCAGCTTGACCGAAGTGAATGGTTCTCATTTTCTTGGAGCGCGAGCCCTGGAAGCGCTGCCAAGCGCAGGTTAAGCTCCCCGAGATTTCACTTCCTGTAGCCCTGCTTGTCAATCACTTCCTGGCATCTGCGGTGACAATTTCCATCCTCGGAGCCGGGAATTTCCATCCCTCCCAGCCCGGCTCCCTCCGCCACCCCTTCGCCCGGGGACCCCGAGTCCTCTGCGCGGCCACCGGCCCCCAGCAGGGCCCTGACGCTCCTGCGCCGCCGCTGCCTCTGCGCCCACCCCGCTCAAATACCTCTGCTCTCCCTGCATAGATCATAAAAGAAGCTTTATTAAAGCTATTTCTACCGCTTTGCTTCACAGGTTGTTTTTTTTAATTATCTGCTGTCTGAGAGTAATTATTTACTTCCTGTAAGCTTGCGTACCAGAACTCTGAGTTTGAAAGATTTTTCCATAACCTAATCCAATTCATCAAAGGCATCCTAACAAAATTACAGGCTCTGGCAGTATCTTTGCTTTTCACCTGATAAGGCTGCAACAGAAGCACAGGATGGTTTGTATCAGGGTACCTCCTGTAGTATAGTTTTTGACAGCTTTGCTCAAATCCCTTCCCCCTCTTTTCCTTTCTCACAAAAACATGCTATTTCATTATTCCTTCCTACAGTAGTCAAGCAATGCTTTTGGCTTCCTACAAATAATCAAGTATTATGCAGAGGAAAAAAAAAAAAAAAGTGTTTCAGAAGTCTCATCTAACACATTGGGGATTTGCTTGAGAACAATGGTTCGAAGATGCATGGGAGTGCACTCCTCCGCCAGCAACGCAGGTATTTACACAATTTCATTAACTGTGCTTCGCGCACTGATTAAGAGCAGGGATTAAGAGAGGACGATGTAAATGGCATGGCTGAGGTGGCCTGAGGAGAAGAAAGAGAAAGGAAAGGAGAGAAGGAAGAACGCACAAAGTGCTGTTCCCGGCGCTTCGGCGAGCTCGGCGCTGCCGAGCTGCACGCATTGCTTTCCTTCGCCATTTGCTCTTGCCACCTTGCGCCCCGCACGCTGCACACGTGTGTGTCCGAGCAGCGCACGCACGCAGCGCGTGGCATCCTCCCCTTCCTGGCGCTCGCGGTGGCGGTTTGCTTCCTAAGAGCAGAGGTGTTCCCACCTGTACGCTTGGAAAGCCAATCTGCCTACCTCTGTCCGCAAATGTATCCCTCGCAGCAATGCCCATTAATCTACAATAGACCACATTCTTAAGGAGAAAAAGAAAAAAAAAAATCAATGCTGGGTTTCTGATAGAAATTTTTTAAGGAACTGGTTACCCAGGAAAGTCGTAATTTTTTCATATACTTTGGACTTGGTGGCACCAACAGGACAACGAGAACAAAAGAGCAGCGGAGGTATTTTAAGGTCTGTTCTTCAGTAGTTGTGTGCACATCTTATAGGAAAATAAGAATAAGAAAAAAAAAAAGAGAGCCCAAACTGCTCTGTTTTCATTGCATTATGCAGATGAAATGACAAGTTGTCATTTAAGAAGTTAATAAACAGTCACCATTTTGCAGGTTATCCAAATGCTACTGAATAGAAAACCTTGGATCCCTAAATGATGTGTAATTAAAATTATTTAAAAAATCCTCCTTGACAGGCCAGGGCTTAGCCAAAATGTAAATGACATTAAAGAAGACAATGAATTTAATTTTATTTAATGTCCCTTTTTGCAGATCCTCATTTACATAGCATTTTTAACAAAAGCGTTGACCTTATAAATGCTGGCATTTGTACAGCTTCTGCAGAGTTGGATTTAATCATGCTTTCGCAAAGCCATAAGGGAAAAAGCTTTAAGTTCTCTGGTTGGATATGGAGTAGGAATAAAAACATTGGGACTGGTCAAATGTTTATCCTCCTTGCTTCTGAAAACAACCTGACAAGAAGATGTAAAGGTCTAGGGAATAACCCATTGCTGTTTGTAAGGCTTGGTAATAATCATACATAATCGTTTGGAAATATAGCTAATAAAAAATATAATGAGTGTTCAGCAAAATCGGCATTAGGCCCAAATTACATGATATTAATACTTGAACAGGTGCAGAAAGGCGCTTTAAATGAGGTAAATGAATAAAATGTCCCAGAGCACAACTGTGTGCACTGACAAAAAGTCAATCACATGAATAATTCAGTGCCTAGGACTGCCAGCAAAGGTCGGCTTTCGGTGACCTTTGTGACAGGAAGTGAAAGGAAACACTGTTGACTAAAAAAAAACTCCAATCAGTCTTCAGCTACCGCTCCGCAATCACTTTAAAGGTGTAAACCTGGAGTATAAATGAATTAAAGCTCTTCCCCGGGAACCCGGTGTAAAAACCCCCTCGCGCGAGCGGTCGACTCCTTTGCTGAAAATCATCTGAAATTACAGACAGCGAAAGGTTAAGGGGGTGTCTCCCAGCAATGTCAATTATGTACAAAATCTGAGGTCAGCCGAAAAGTATTTTAAGAGCCTACAGGACTGAAATTTTGTAACAGCTGTTAAATATGACAAAACTTTTTATTCCCCCAAACTAAAGCTATTCCAAACTCCGTATGAAAGAAATGGGATAAACAGATGTCTGGCTTCCATACAGGAAAGTAGGACACACTTGGAATGATAAGTCTCCTAAACTCTATAGAATAATGCCAGCTTTATTGGGGAGGGGGGCATTTACTGCCCACGGAGATGCCAGCTAGCAGTAGGACTGTGATGGGACCATCTGGAAAAGCGGTGCAGAGCATGCTACCGCAACACGCTGCAAGCACATCCAGAGCGCACGGGCAGACCTGCCACTGCCTCGCTAGTGAGCTGCCACTTCATGTTTGGATAGTAATGTAATCCTGCCTTCCCCGCTCCTCCACAATCACTCTTTTCAGTTTTCAACAGTTGGACACCGAGCCTTCACATACATTCAAGCCAAACAAGGAAAGGAAAAGGCAGGAGGATGTATCTTACCAGGAATTTCCATACCTTCTAATAAAATATATTCTGATGGCACGGAGGAATTATTTTAGCACACAGTGTGGTTTTGGTTTAGCAGTTACTGCGGCATCCTGTAATCATTTACAGCCATTGGAATGTATGGGTGAAATAGGATAGATTTATCTGTTCATAGTTGTGATATGTAGACAATGGGTGTTCCTAATGAGGAACATCTGCTTTTGTGTTTTCCCAGAAAACATTATTCCACTATGAAAATGATACTCCCATCCTTTTCAGCAACACCGCAAAGAAAATATGGGCCTTTTCCTTTCTTTTATTTGCTTTTCTTTGGGTCAATCTAATTTCCCAGGGACACTTTTTCTGTGGCATCTTTTTACTGACTGCACTGCAATTTATGGGGGGTTTGTTCTTTAATCCGTGAGTTACTGTGCTGTATGAATAGCCCTGATATGCTAGAAGATACTTAAATGTATACAGTAATAAAAGCGTATATACACAGCCATGCTTCGTGAGAAAAATCAAGTCGACGTAAATAAAAATTCGGAGTGAATTAAAAGGTCAGAAAGGCACGCGACATATGAAACTGTTTTCAAGGCCTTTGATTTTGTTTTTGCATTTAAAGCCCATTGCAGGATTGAAACGTACAGTTACATAAGTTTATTTAAAATATCCTCATTGCTGACAAATTATTATTCCTGAGGTGCAAAGAAAAAAAAAAAAAAAAAGGTTGTTGGTTTTTTTTCTTTCATTTCTTTTTTTTTTTTTTTCCTTTTTTTCCCAGTGTGATAAACAGTTCAGACTATCACAGAGACTCCTAGTGTGGGCTGGAACAAATGGGTGGCCATAGATCTCAATTCAGGATTGAATTATTGGTTTGTATCCTGAGGACAAATATGCCTTATCTGGTCAAAAGCTGCTAAATGTATCCAAAGGACAAAAGGATCTAGTGAAGCATATTGTATATAATTCTTTTTTTAAGCCAACTAACCAAGCGGTAACACTTCTTATGGGAAACTGTAAATTGACCCACAGATTTGATGGGGGAATGTTGTTCTGTGATGCTCAAGAGGAAACACAAACCCGAAATTCAACACCGACATCAAATTTAGGTAACCAGCTATTAACACACGGATCGAGCAAACGTAAATTTGGGGAATTTAAAATACACTTCAGTTGTTTCAGAGGACTACTGCTCTCACAGAGCTTTTTCACATGTGCGCTTTCCTCCTGCGTTTGCTGCACTTTGCTGGTAGTGAACATTACATTCAGTAGTTTTTTAAAAAACACGTCTCGAGGAGTATCGCACCGACCTCCCCGCTAAACCACACGCAGTATGCAACAAAACCCTACTGGCATTTTGACATTAGAAGCGACAACTCTCTTTAGAAGGCTAAAACACACGCCATTCTCATAAATACAAAATCTTGAAAATTCCTAATGTAGAAGGTGATTAAAATTCCTATAAAATTGTCATATCTTTAAATTTAGAAGCACAGCAGATTTTTCATCAATAATTAAGATCTCTAAAGCATTTATGCTAGGCATAAATGGAGTTTCAATCTTCCTTATTCAAATAAACATGATAAACCCATTAACCAAATGTTTTCTGATTTTTTATATCTTCCCATGCTTCTGGAATACCAAATTATAACATACTTCTGGTATTTGGGAGAGGGTATGCAAGCACTGGTATGGCACAGCTTATTTCAATTTTGTGAGGATCGCCCCTCACAGAACTGATATAATTTAACTCACAATGATTCCAGTACATCATCATGTGTATATCATTATAATCCCTAATAATTGAAAAATGTTATTGGGGCTGCATTTCATTGTGCGTACGGACTATAAACACAAACCACTTGTAAATGTCTCCGTGTACGTTCAGTAGGCACGCAACGATCACTCCGACCATATCTCTAAATTAAAGTCCGACCGAGCACATAATAGCAAAATATTATTCTAATTTTCCTTTCCAGTTAATTTTCATCGCGTTCTGCTGTATTCACACTTTAATGCAATTCGCCACTTACATCTGCAAAAGTCACACATATCTTGAAAACTCTGAACAATGAGCATGCCCCTAATCCAATAATAAAAACTGTAACGTGCTGTCTTTCATTTACTATTCCGCCAAGATTCCTCCACTTCCAAATATTTTTTCGCCAATAAAGCAGAAATAAATTCAGCTCACAGGGCAACAATCCAGTGCTATATGATTTCCATAGCTAAAACACTAAAGACAAATATAAT